>NC_085011.1:32359068-32466568 GCF_963854185.1 Sardina pilchardus
ATGGGGCGCTCTCTCATCTGTTCTGTTTTGAATGTGACCTGAACTTGACAGATGTTTTGTCATGTTCCTCTGGTGTTAACCTCTCAAATGAACCCACTGTTTTTGGACACATTAAAAGACTCACTCATAGTTCATTAAAATGTTTAGCTTATTATGTATTTCACATTTCACATTATTTTTGTAAATAATAGGATCACAGCTGTCATGAACCACACATGGACAAAGTAATATTCTCTCCAAACTCCAGTAATTTATCCTATGCAAATACTGTATATTAATTGTAAATTACAAGTGTCAAGAATGCTTATGGAGCTTCAGTGTCCTTCTTTTCTTCAATATACTTAATTGTTGTAGATACTGTTTTCACTTTCTCTTTCCTTTTGTTTTGGAAGTATATGATAACTTCTCATGGAATTCTAGCATGCTGTCTTTAGTTACTGATGATTATCCTCATCTTCACAGATTGCAGAACTATAATAATAATAATGCATAATGTCCTTGTTCTCAACATTACATCCTCCTTTTCTCTCTCAAAACAACTTTGGTGTTAGGTATAGATTTTTACAATATAGTGCCTCATCTTATTTCTATGTCAAACCAAGGAGATGTAGGACACATTTCTGTGAATAAATTGATACATATACTTTTATTTAAAAAGGATAATATTGGAACACTAAATATTTCACAAAACCATTAATATTCCAAGTTATGCAGGGGTTCACAGAAAGAAAAACAATGGTTTCAAAGTTACATACCATTGCTTTTAAGGATTGAGCCCATCTTGGTGACTGACATATCTGTCCAATTGTTTTGCATTTACAATAATTGCAGTTAATTACTGTAAAATATATAAACCATGAGTAAACCATATGTTTTCATAAAAGCCTGAAAATATCCTTTATCATGTTTAGATATCAGAATAAATGTATCCTTGCACTGGAAATAAACAGGAAACCATGGCCATTTAACTTAGACATCAGTACACAGAACTGCCAGTTTTTGAATTACTGCCAGTAGGTTTGCTTTTGGGCACATTGTGTAAATTTAATTGTGAACCCGTCCTTGAAGTTATGTATATTTAATTATCCATTATTTTTGTTTGTCTATCAAAAGTGTGTGTGTGTGTGGGGGGGTAATTATATGTAAAAAGAGATATATTTTAAATAACAGCTAGAGATAGAGGGCAAGCATCCACTTTAGCCCTATCCTCTAAGCCAACACTGCTGTCTTAGGCTGAATAAAGCTCAGCAGCTTCCGTCTCCATGGTGATACACCACTTCACCAACACCCATTTCAACCGACATTAGTTGGCAGCAATTCAAATTGGCACAGGACAATGACATCTCAGAACATATTTTGCTCCGCTGTATTTACCCTACTTTTACGATAATCATGTCTAAACAGCCTAAGAAGATTTTTTTTTTTTTTTTTTTTTTTGCATTCAAATATGATATGAGTGCAGCTTATGATGTCACTGAAGCACATGTCAGATATGACAGGTGTAAATAGTTGGTCAGCTTGAATGAGAACAAGGGGGGAACAAAAGAAATGGACTACGAGGCAGTCTGGGGGGCATGGCAAACTGTATATGACTGTGATGGTAGTCTTTTCCAAGAGATTCTGCAAGGAGACTTGAAAGCAACTTGCTCTAGCAATTAGAGAAAGTTGAATTTAAAGCAGTCTACTAATTAAAGGAGGTCAGATTAAACTGTGATTCCTGAAATTGGTTTGGACCATATATATTTCTGCCTTTCAAACCTCTCTGTTGTGACAGAATAAAAGTGGTATTTTATAAAGCCACTAAAGTATACTAAAAGCATTTAAGGCGAAAAGTAACCAAGAAATATGTGCTTCTCTCTTCAGTTAGTGTGCCTGCCATGTCATTGTCCCTTAACCCTCCCCCTCCAAATTTGGCCTTTTCTTGCAAGGGGGAAGATTATGGTATTATATAAATAATTTGTATGATAATTCATTACAGGGCCATCGTTTTAAACTTTAATTGGTCTAAATGAAGAGACATTTCACACCATTTAGATAAAAAGAAAAAGGAGGCCAGAGTAATGAAAAGAGGGCTGGCTATCAGACTTCAGAGGTTTGCTCTAAATGAAAATGTAATTGCAGGCGGAATAGTACAAGAGGAACAAACCAGGCACTGCAGATCCGCTGGTATCTTCAGACAGCCGTGTGAAAGCTAATGACTGAACAATTTGGAACATTTACTTACCCCAAAGACTCTCATTAAGTCAATCACAGGCTAAGCCGAGACCCACTCACAGCGATGGTGCGAGGCCTCCGCATTCATTTCAACATCAATGAGGAAGGTCTGGCTCACTCTTTTTCAGTCAGAAAATATCATCCGAGTAATTTATTCTGGATCTTTGAAAGGATAATGGTCAATTATTTGTTTATAACACTGCTTAAATTTTCATTAGATAGATTAATGGAATATCATGTACTGTCAACACTGGACCGAGGAGTGCTGTGTCAGAGATAAACGTGAGGAGAGATGATGTTGCTCTGTTGGTAAATTGGTTTTCCTCGCCTTTTCCTCAGTCCTTGTCCATATGAAAATATAAGAAGAGAGAAGATTGCTGGGGGAAGGAGGCTGAATGAACAGCAGAATAGGGAATAAGGACACAGGTTGACATGTGCAGTGAACCTATTCATGTGGTATATGAACTTTGTCAAGCAACACAAAGTTAAACTGTTTGTTGGCCATTCTATCTATAAGTGAGTAACAGAAGCCTACATTGAAGCTTTTGAGAGAGGACGTTTTTGGTTCAATTTCATATATCCATGTAACAAATGTCATTATATTATTCTTATAGGAACAGGGATAAGAAGGCAGATAATTCACACACGCGCACGCATATATTTGTATTGTATGTATGTATATATTATTGTTTATAATATTATTAATGTGAGAACTGTATAAAAAATGTGATTAAAAAATATTCACATTTAATCTGCTAGTCTGTCATAGACTTCAGATCAGTGTATCTTCTCACAAGAAAATTACTTTTCTGCCTATATCTCAGTTTAGAATTTTGGAAATGATTCCAAAAATGTTTCCCTTCCCAACCAATTTCCATCTTAACATTTTCTCACAATTGTGAAACTAATCTTCTCATCCAAGACCATTTATTTGAATTATTTGAATTATTTTGTTATTATTATTATTATTATTATTATTATAATGATTTGTCTCTCCATTTCAAAATTACGTCTCAATCAATTTTCAGGGTGTGGCCCGTTATGATTCCTTCATTCATTCCTTCAAGGCACACCCCAATTTGTGAAGTTCCATAAAATAGCCACATGTCAATATTTCAATAATGTAAAACTGAAATTTAGTACATGCATATACTTGGTCATTACATTTCAGAGGGCCACATTGGTCACTTTACAAAATGGTCCTCAACGGCCAATCAAAATTTAACAGTCCATATAAGCCAGTCTTGCCAATCTTGATGAAACTTCATGGCATATTCATAAAACTATACCAAATATCAAAATGGCCTTAAGGATGTATTATAAAAAGTATGTCAACATTTTGGCTCATAGTTCATAGTTCAAAGGAACTACAGAGTTTTAATTGCAGGTTTACCGCAAGCCTTTAAGAGGTTGTCCTACAAGTGCAAGATAACCTCATATTAGTAGGCTCCAATCATAACTGTAAAGACAACACCATAAGAGAACATACTAACAAATTGTCCCATCATAAATAACTAGTGGTGTTCACCCTACAATGGCAATTGTGCTCTTTGTACTCAGTGGCAGTTTTAGGGTGCATGATGCCTTGGGTGAATGTAGCTTCCCCCAGCCCCCACCCCCTGTGAATGGAGTGAAAAGCAAATGATGATGTACATGGAAGGATGACTACAGTACACTGTAAAGAGAGTGGAAGGTCTATGTTGTTGTGAGGCCCTGGGAACCTCATTAGAGTGCAGGACATCAAGAACTTCATATTTTCAATCAAAATGTGTCTGAATTTCTGCAATTTTCAGAATTTCTGCAAATATTCTAAAAATGGATCACGGTTGTGTTACGTAACAGGTCAGTGAACAAATCAACATGAAATGGCCAAGGCCATTACAGTCCCCTGATCTGAACTCCTGAAAAGGGCACCGATATCTAGATAGATAGATAGATAGATACTTTATTGATCCACAAGGGGAAATCTGCCAAAGCCACACAGAGCCCATTTACCACCAGATCTCTATGCGTTCTGTATTCATTCTGTTCTGTCAGGGATGCATTAACAGAACTTTAGCTATGTGCAAGTTCAGTCCAATTCACTGTCATTACACAGAACCGAGCCAGTACAACAAAGTAAGTTCAGTTTACTGTCATTACACAGAACCGGGTCAGTACAACAAAGTAAGTTCAGTTCAGTTTACTGTCATTATACAGAACCGGGCCAGTACAACAAAGTAAGTTCAGTTCAGTTTACTGTCATTATACAGAACCAAGCCAGTACAACAAAGTAAGTTCAGTTTACTGTCATTACACAGAACCGGGTCAGTACAACAAAGTAAGTTCAGTTCAGTTTACTGTCATTATACAGAACCGGGCCAGTACAACAAAGTAAGTTCAGTTTACTGTCATTATACAGAACCGAGCCAGTACAACAAAGTAAGTTCAGTTCAGTTTACTGTCATTATACAGAACCAAGCCAGTACAACAAAGTAAACCAAAAGCCCATGCATTCATCTGGGAGCCTCTGTGATTGCTGATGTGTTTGCGAAAGTTTATTAAAATAAACGCACTATTGACTAAAATAAGCACACTGTGTGGTAAAATGAGTGCACATACAAAACTGTGCACAATCTAGTAAAATGAGAGCATAATTTACTAAAATGACCACACCTTTTATTACAAATAAATAAAATGCAATGATCCCTCCCAGGCTCTGTACAGGAACTCATGGCACAAGGTTCATCATGACATCACTGTGGTTCCAGTGCCACAATCACTGGAGGAACAACACAGTTAGGAGGGGGACTAGTTCTGAATGCTAGACTTCATTGGTTGTTCATAGTGATACTAATGTAATAGGTACTAAACATATGTAAATAGTAGATGTATATAATAGTATAGCCACGATTATAATTATGAATAATTGTAAATGTCTGCAACAGGGACTGGATACAGCGATGGAAGAAATGAAGAGACCACTGTACATTTTTCTGATGTCATCCTATGGTTGCTTAGTGACATTGAACGAGTTGATGATCATATTCAAAATTAAGAGACCACAGCAAATTTGAAAATGACTGTCAATTTATTTGAATGTCACTCAGCAACCATAGGATGGCATCAGATGTTTACCATAAGCACATGGCTTGAAGGACCAGTCACCTCACCAAGTTAACATATCTGCCTGGCAATACAACATTTGTGATGGTATGCGGGTGCCTTTATTTGATATACCACCATTTCACCATACCTGAGATGCATGAAGTTAGACCTTATAGTGGCAACAAATATGTGATGCAAATAAGAGATGCAATATATATATATTAGTCTAGAGATTTTCTATTCTGATAAGGGAGATCGAAGACTATATTAAAATGTTTTCTGTAGCTATTCTCATTACCCTTGGAATATTGAATGTTCACTATTACATATTATTATTTGTTATTATAGCAGTAATTGAACAGCTATAATAGTGTGGAAGCTATGAGTGGATTTTTTGCCTGATTAGTAAAGGATAGGTATGACTCATTCAGGCATATTGGAATGAAAATGAGCAGATTCTATTAGCTCATGTGATCCAGCCTGTGAAGGAGGGGATGCAAGTACACACTTGTGTTGAAAAGGAACAAGCAATGACAGAAACCAAAATGTTTTTCTTCCTTTTAAGCAATCTCACATGGGATCCATCTCTCATTATAGTTAGGTCAGAGTCATTGAATGCATGGTGACCAAATGTGTAAAATGTTATGCCTAACCTGCACCTTGGGATTAAGTGCAACCTGTAGTGATATACCACAGGCAGAGAGAAATTCACTGATTTTATTTTGTTGCTATCTAGTCACCTCAAATCATGCTCACCTCAAACATAAAATGGGACTCTGCAGAGATAGTAGCGTGTGTGTGGGTTTAATCTGGAACTGGCTTAAAAAAGCTGAAAATGGTCTGAAATAAATGAAGCGGATTAGATACTTTGGAAGTGCTGTTTGCCCCATGCTGGCAGAATTTCGCTCCTCTCTGTTTGATAATGTTTTCATTAGGGATCATAATCCAATCAGTATATACTAGAAAACACCATCTGAAGTGTATTATTCCATTTCATATACACTACACATATTTATTCAAACAAAAAATAAGCAGTTTTCCACAGTAAACAGCAATAATGACTTTGGAGGAGTCATAATTGTGAAGCCATGCACTCAATTCTTGACCCCAGGAAAGTTAATCTTTGATCAGCCAAGCTGAAATGACCAAGATAAGTGGGAGCAACAACTCATTGCTTGACTACATGACCTACCTGGTATTACTATTTTCTTGCTAGGTTCTTGGTGGTAAATAGAAGCCACTCTCAGTCCTACTCAATCTTCCCCCTCACCCCCAATTCTTCCCTATCCACACCCTCCATAACCCCTCCCCTTATCAGTTCCCCACTCTCTGAAAGATCTCTGTCACTTTAATCCACTGAGTCTGCTGCTGGTTAACAAGGAAATCCTATGTCAATTATCACCAACCACTTCCTGCAGAGAGAGCAATGGGGAATCAAAAGGGGCTGAGAGCCTTTCTCACTAGAGAGGAGCAGCAGGCCTAATTAAATGCTCCTTGTGTTCTGTTGGCAACTGCTGGCCTGAGTGACAGATAGCTTGCTTAACGATAACCCCCACCTTTTTCCAGTGATTGTTTAGATTAGACAGCACAGGCCACTTAAGAAGCCATTAGGGTGCCGGACAGTGATGTCATTGTCAAAGACATCAATGAATACCAGTTTAAGAAATAATGGCTGAATATTGATATATAAAGAATAGAGTATGTAAAAATGAATCAATCTCTATACACCGTAAAAAAAGGAAAAGTCAGGGCTGTCCAATTTGTCAAGCAGTATGACATTACAGTTACATAAAACAGTCTATTTTTTAATGAAACACAACCTTATTGTGTTCAAATAGTCATTCCAAATGAGCAATCCATTTTTCTAATTGAATATGGCAGATAAAAAGATAAAACATAACAACGTGTGTCAAGTACAAAAAAATACTGAGGAGGTGTGAGGTTGAGGACATTAGGTATGAGGAAGAATATGATTGTTCAGCATCCTTATGGCCTGTGGATAGAAACAGTCTCTAAATCTGCTGGTACAGGTCCCAACGCTCTTGTACCTTATACCAGATGGCAGGAGGGTGAAGAGACTGTGGCTGGGATGACTGGGGTCAGAGAGGATTTGAGAGGCCACCATAAGTGCGTTAGGAATTGAGCATGCACAAAGTATCAGTCGTTTCTTGTCAAAACATATTCAGCATGTTTCATTTTAAGATTGCATCTTGAAGTCTTAAATATCAAAGTTTTCTTCCTTTAACATTGATGTTGCAATACTAAGTAGGTCTGAATGCCAACTCTCAGTGCATGCCACCTGTATAACACAATCACATTGAAATTACATGAATATTTAATGTAGGCCTAAGCCTAATCAATTCAATTGGAACTACTTTATCAAATTGGCTTATCACAGCATGAATCAATTTTGTAAACCGAAAGAGAAATTCTGGATTCATTCCAGCCATTTTATTAATGTGCAACCGATGTACATGATAAAATCAAGTAAATCCAGCGGTAACTCAGTCCTTGTAATGCACTGTGCTGGCCGGACCACCCTGTCATGGGTGGTGCTATACCATACCACGCCATTAAGGTTGGAAACATGTGCCATGGACTACCCATGTGTTCATTTGCCTTACTGTTTCAGTACACAGAGCTTCACAACTATCTAACATGATTTTGTTAGATGAATTCATTGTTGTGGCAAAATAAGTTCAGTTCAACTTAATAACATGAAAGAAAAACAAGGATTACTTTTTTGTTCCTTCTTTTCCTTTTCCCCCTAGTATATACGCTTACCTTACTTGAGGTCAATTAGAAAAAGTGATTAAGTGATTTGAGCACAATAAGGATGTGTGTAGCAGCCGATAATGTAATAATGTCCAATAACGTAATAACAACCAATAACATACTAATTCTATTGTAATAAAGCCAATCATGTAATATTTGCCAATAATGTAATAACATGTCTGAATCAATAATGTAATAACTTTTTGCCAATAATGGAATAAATTGTGTAATAAGTCTGTGAGTTTTTGCTTGTGAGTGTGTGTGTGATGGGGTAATGGGATATATATGTGTGTGTGTGTGTGTGTGTGTGTGTGTGTGTGTGTGTGTGTGTGTGTGTGTGTGTGTCTGTGTCTGTGTGTCTGTGTTTCTGTGTGTCTGTGTGTGCGTCGTGCCTAACGACACCCCTTTGCTGTTCGATTATACAGTATAACCCACGGCCTCTCGGGGCTTATTGCTTAAATTGGCAGCAGTTATTACATTTAAGGGTTTTTTTATCGCAGTTTTTGCCCATTGCTTATGTAACGGATGCCAGCTTGCTAGCTGTGCGAGTAGAACGTTAGTAAACCTCACTCCCCGACGCCTCAAGAGCGCTGCTGGCATGAAAGTTAGTAGCCTGGGCTTTTAGCTGGATTGCTGGCACGCTCGACTCCCGTTCCGAGGAGCTGCTGTTTCGCCGACCGCGGTGGTTCCACACCACGCAGGTTACACTTACACACTAAAATCAAATGCTTACACCAAAGCCTCAATACCTAACTTCTTGTAAGCATACTTTAAACACTGTGTAACCATAGCTTTAATACATTCTCTACTTTGCATTGTTTGTGTAGCAGGACCAGGGCTGTACGCTTAGCTTTTTCACTAGGACCACAGGTGCTCCTAAATGAAAAAATTTAGGAGCACAGAAACATTTTAGGAGCACTATGAAATTTCCTTGAAAACCTTATTGCCTTAATCAGGATACAGATCATTCACAGCAGTAGCAATCTTTGTCTCTGCTCAAACCCTCCACACACATAGAAAATGGCTTGTCTTGTTTCTATCTCATATTTTGAATTCAGAATTTGTGTACATTTTGCTAACAATTTATAGCATTTTAGGATCTGCATAATTACTTATAGCTTAAAATATTCAGTAATTTGAATACTTCATATTGATTACACTTGTCTTTAATGATATTACAGGGGTGGTGTGTATAGGTCTAATTGAGTGCCTGTCACTTTAAGAGGCTACTTAAGGCTACCGTACGTAACATAATTAGGTTTCATTCGGTTTTAGGAAAGTAGTCACGCTTAGTTCAAGGATACATGTATTCATTAAATAACATGAATGTTAAAAAAACTAACAAAGGTAAAGACAAATATTTCTGGTGTAATAGAAAAGATGAGTTTCCAGCAATGTTAACTTCTATGATTTAGGTAGCCTAAGGTGGCATGGCATTGTGCGTTGTCCCGTTCACTTTTTCCTTAGTCATGTTTAATTGGCTGGGTGCTTAACTTACTCTACCATGACTTGTCTTAGAGTTTGGTATATCTGTTATATCCAATGAGTGACAACCAGTGCTCAAAATAAAACGTTACGGTATTCTTCTGATAACGTTAGTGGAATGGATTTAATGTGAACGTAGCCTACATAAAAAGACGCAGAGTGGCTTTATGATACAACGCACATTTGCGATGAAAATGTTCTGCCTTTTTAAAGCGGGTGTAGGCCTAGCCTGCACCGAATCGTGGTTAAATTATTTAGACAACAGAATCAGTAGGGTATCATTTTTGTTTCAGAAGTCTACCAGGCCTATGTCAAATGCAGGCTCGGGTGAAGCTGGGAGGAATTTAACACGGTTTCCACACCATGTTTATCAACCGTGATAATAATGATATTTGAAATGAACACGGTAATTGTTATAGTCAGCATTTTTGTCATGGTTTACCGTTTCACCGGTAATCGCTACATAGTCACCAACTGATAACGAACAGATTGAAAAAAAAGAAGAATGGATTTGGAGTGACATTTCTTGTGTGTGTGTGTGAGAGCGCGAGGTTGATGCTGAAAGCGTGAGTGTCCAGCCAGGTGCTTAAGAGTTGTCAACTCTGAAATTTGTATACAGATGCGCAAATATTGTACTATAGCCTTCTTTGATCCACTTGGTGTGGATTCATTTTAGGAGCAAAATGCGAATGAAAGGGTTGAAATCAGTACTCGCACGTGTGCGCCCAATTTTTATTTCTTCTCGCATTATATTTTTAGTTGCATTTGCGATGACCTGCTCGCACTGTACAGCCCTGGGGTGCAGTTCTAGAAAGCGTCGTATGCTGACTTGCGTCGCAACCTTGGGAGTTCGCTCTGTCGTTCTTGGATTTGGTGTTTCGAGAAAAGGTAGTTCAAACTCTCAATCGCAAATAAGGACGCAAAGTTTGGTCGGTTGAACGACTGCCCCTGGGCAGTCGCACCTGTGGTGTACCTTGAGTGTTCCAGTTGGTGATGTCGTCAGTGTCAGGAGCGCCTAACCAAAAATCACAAGTGCCCAATCAAAATTCACAAAGTTGTTGTTGTTCTCCTGACCCAAAGATTGCGCTATGCTGTAGGCTAATATAAATTAAAAGATTGAATCCCCTGTTGTGCTCATTCTTGCTATTTCTGTTACTTTGCTTTAATTTGTGTGTTGGTTTGCGTTTTAGTGCATTATAGTATTATAGTTATTTATAAACAAAATAAACGTCGCAGGTTCTAATACCAAGAGGATCACACATGCCTTTGTTTCTGTCTAGTGAAACGTGGAAATAACCCTAATAGTATAGAGGTCCTATGTAAGATTTGTATGCGCTTCATTTAGCGGAGAATATTAGCCTAGAAATCTAGACGCACCCTAGCGCCCAAAAATATTTTTGCCTAGCGGGATGGTCTAGGGTCGCACCGTTGAGGACAAGCCTGCGCTAGGCTCGAGTTCAGTCTAGCCAATCAGAACGCTCTATCTGTGTACGGAGTCCATGAGCCCGCCTCAGCTCACCTTCGGCTTCCGATATTGACGCCAGTGGGCTGGACCATGCCTCCTCGTTCGACGAGTTGGGTTTGAGTCCGTATCGCACAACCATAGAGAAAACCAAAAGATGGATGAGGCTAACATAGCGCGCTCGTTTGAATCGGCTTTGGAAGAGTTAGACTTGGGCTTCGTTCGAATCGGAAGGCAGCTGCCTACTGCCTCCCTCCCTAAATAGAGAGCTCTCTAACGAGACATGACTTTAGATTAAACGCGTCGTTTAAAAATGAGCGTAGCACTCTAGAATCTTTGGTTAACACTACGGTATGACGTTAGCAAAAGCCTGACGTTAAACTAAATTAGCCTACGTAAGCTAGCAGGCTAACGGAACAAAATAGTTTCACTGGCAGCTAATATCTCAGACCAGGCGTTATTAGTGGGTACAACAACAATATAACCAGTAGTAAATCGTTTATTTTCAATCTATTTTTCACAAATCCAAGCTAAATAACGTCACACAAATGACATTTCAACAGACCAGGGCTGTACACTACGAGCACCTCGTCGCAAATGCGAGGAAATATATATTAGTGCTAATTGAAAATATGAAATGGGAGCAGAGGTGCGAGTACTGAATTCAACCCTTTTATTCGCATTTTGCTCCTAAAAATCCACACCAAGTGGATCAAAGTATAGGCTAGTACAATTTCCGCGCATCTGTATACAAATTTCATAGTTGACAACTCTAACGCTCCTGGCTGGAAACTCACGCTTTCAGCATCAACCTCGCTGTCTCTCACACAAGAAATGTCACTCCAAAACCATTCTTCTTTTTCTTCAATCTGTTCGTTATCAGTTGGTGACTTTGTAGCGATTAGCCTACCGTTGAAACGGCAAACCATGATAAGAATGTTAACTATATAGCCTACAATTACCGTGTTCATTTCAAATATTATTATTATCACGGTTGATAAACAGGTGTGGAAACCGTGTTAGCTTCACCCCAGCCTGCATTTGACATAGGCCTGGTTGACTTCTATGAGAGAAATCCGACTGATTCTGTTGTCTAAATGATGGATTTAACCACGATTTGGTGTAGGCTACACCTGCTTTAAAAAGGCGGAACATTTTCATTGCAAATGTGCGCATCATATAGGCCTAGCCACTCTGCGTCTTTGTATGGAGGTTACATTCACATTAATTCCATTCCACTAACGTTATCAGGAGAATACCGTAACGTTTTATTTTGAGCTCTGGTTGTCACTCATTGGATATAACAGATATAGCCTACCAAACTCCAAGACGAGTCATGGTAGAGTAAGTTAAGCACCCAGCCAATTAAACATGACCAAGGAAAAAGTGACAACTCACGATGCCATGCCATGGTAGGCTACCTAAATCATAGAAGTTAACGTTACTGGACAGTGGACACTCATCTTTTCTATTACACCAGAAATATTTCTCTTTACCTTTTTGAACATTTAAGTTATTTAATGAAAACATGATGTATCCTTGAACTATGCTTGACTCTTTTCCTAAAACCGAATGAAACCTAATTATGTTCACGTACATCTTAAAGTGACAGGCACTCAATTAGACCTACACACCACCCCTGTAATATCATTACAGTGTAATCAATATGAAGTATTCGGTTTACTGAATATTTTAAGCTATAAGTAATTATGCAGATCCTAAAATGCTATAAATTGATAACAAAATGTATACAAATTCTGAATTCAAAATATGAAATAGAAACAAGACAAGCCATTTTCTGTGTGTGTAGGGTTTGAGCAGAGACTATGGTTGCCACTGCTGTGAATGATCTGTATCCTGCTTAAGGCAAGAAGGTTTTCAAGGAAATTTCATAGTGCTCCTAAATTTTTTTCTGTGCTCCTAAACTTTTTCATTTAGGAGCACCTGTGCTCCTAGTGAAAAAGCTTAGCGTACAGCCCTGCAACAGACTCGGCAGTCATTTACCGATATCGGCAGCCATGTCTGTTTTGTTTTCACGGAGATTCAGACGTGGCCGCAAAGGATTATGGGTAGAAGGCAGCTTCAAGTGTACATCGATGCTGCCTTCAAAATTGACCGTTATTCAGGAATTCTAAGATATCTTAGAAGGCAGCAAAAATCGTTTTTTCGGTTTCGAACGGCCTTCGCTGCCTTGCTCTCTAGTTAGATATCTTAGAAGGCAGCAGTTTTACCCGATTCGAACGGAGCCTTTTCTTTGAAGTTTGAGCAGAAAGAAGCAATCAAGTCATTCGTTTTAAAGAAGGATGTATTTGCCGTTTTGCCGACCGGCTACGATTGGTCACAAATGCTGGCCTATTACGTGCAGAGGCAGTTTGAAAGACAACTGTTCATCCCACCCACAGGCTTCAACTCTGTGAATGGTCCGACCCCAGACTATACATTTCTGTATAGTTTGGCTTGCCAGGCTAGGAGAATATCTCAACTGTTCTAGACTAATATGACCCCATTGAACAACGTGGGATGTGTGCCAAAATCTCTATCTGGGACGAAAGTCCTGAAAATGACCACATTAGGTGACACTACAGATCACACTATTATTACACTAGAGGTGAATGGGACTTTTTTTTCCCTTTATAGATATCCTCATAAACTTCTACCAAAAGAATGTTCATATTAAGAGAAATACTTTTTGTATTACACTTTGTCTAAAAAAAAATGTTTTTATGCAAATCATTTTTCAGCGTCTGGTAAGGATAAGGACCTCCTTATCTTTGAGATGTTCCTTAAATGGAAAGTTTTTGTGATGTGCTTTATGTGACTACTGAGTAGAAGTTCTTGGTCAATTATAACTCCTAGATTTTTAACACTTGTGGATGAGGTCAGTGAGAGATCACTATATGTAACTTGTGATGTAGATAGGATGTCCCTAATCTTTTTAGGACCTAAAACCATAACTTCTGTTTTATCTGAGTTCAATAGCAGGAAGTTATTAGTCATCCAAATTTGTATGTCTCTCAGACATGTGTTGAGTTTGGCTAACGGGGTTGGTTCATCGGGCTTTATGGACATATACAATTGTGCATCATCATCTGCATAAGATTGGAAATTAATGCCATGTTTTCTAATTACAGAACCTAGGGGAAGCATATAAAGAGAAAATGATAGGGGCCCTAGTACTGAGCCTTGAGGCACTTTATATTTTACCATAGTCTGGGTGGATGGTTCATTATGGACCTACAAATTGTCGGCGGTTAGTAAGGTAAGATCTAAGAGTAAGATCTAGAGTCTTTGATACCTATGGAATGTTCAAGCCTGTGAAGTAGTATGTCATGATCTATGGTGTCAAAAGCAGCACTGAGGTCAAGGAGGACTAGTATTGATGAATATCCGTTATCAGCAGCAATGATGAGGTCATTAAACACTTTAACTAAGGTTGATTCGGTACTGTGGTGGGCTCTAAAGCCAGATTGGTACAGTTCTTGAATTTTGTTCATTTGTAAGAAGGCGCCAATTTGTTTGGAAACTATTTTTTTAAGTATTTTTTACATAAAAGGGAGATTAGAAATAGGCCTATAGTTAGCTAGGATGTTAGGGTCGAGGCTAGGCTTTTTGAGAGATGGCTTGATAACAGATATCTTAAACTGCTGTGGAACATGTCCTAATAGCATTGAATTATTTAAAATCTGAAGCAAGGCATTATCGAGGAGGGGGAGAGCAGTCTTAAGAAGGTGAGTAGGAATAGGGTCTAGCAGACTAGTTGCAGATTTTGATGAGGAAATTGTGGAGGTGAGCTCTAATGTGTCGATAGGTGTAAATGAATGTTCAGCTTTCAATACCATCCTGCCTGTCACATTGTACAATTCTCTCCTGTCCATGGGAGCAAATCCCTCACTCTGTCAGTGGTTACTGAACTTTCTGTCCTGCAGGACACAGTGTGTTAAGATCCAGAACAATGTGTCTTCACCCAGGGTTCTGAACACTGGTGCCCCACAAGGATGTGTCTTATCACCCCTGCTATTCTCTCTGTACACAAACAACTGTATATCAACTTCTGCATCTGTTAAACTGCTTAAGTTTGCGGACGACACCACCGTTATAGGCCTCATACGTGATGGGGAGGAGTCTTCCTATCGGGATGAGGTAGAAAAGTTGGTGCAGTGGTGTGCAGACAATAATCTCATCCTCAATACAACAAAAACCAAATAACTCATAGTTGACTTCAGGAAAAAGACAGACCAGCACCTTCCCATCTCCATTAATGGCCAGGTAGTGGAGTGGGTACCCTCCTTCCATTTTCTAGGCACCACTATCCATCAGTCCCTATCATGGAACCCAAACACCAGTCTCATCATTTCCAAAGCCCATCAGAGACTACACTTCCTCCGTCAGCTGAAGAAGTTTGGGGTCAGTCAAGCAGGCATGATCCACTTCTATCGGGCTACCACTGAGAGTGTACTCTCATTCGCCATCTTGGTCTGGTATGGTAGTGCCACCAGCCAGGACTAACAACGGCTTGAGAGGGTGGTGCGCAGGGCCTCAAAAATCATTGGCTGTAGTCTGCCTACCATAGCCTCACATTACATCACCAGAATCTCCAGGAAAGCCAAAAACATAATCTCTGACCTCTCCCACCCAGCACATCATCTATTCACACCCCTACCATCAGGGAGAAGGTTCAGGAGCATCACATGCAAAACATCACGCTTCAGGGATAGTACCTATCCACAAGCTATTCGCCACCTGAACATGCACTAAGCACTTATGGATTACATACCAGGCTACCTCTCTTTGCACTTGTACAACTGTACTGAACTGCTGCTTTCTGTGATCCTTGCACTGTTGCACTTTTTCTGTATATTAAGTGTTGTTACCCCTGTGCTATTGTGTTGTCATTATGTGTCTTATATGTGAGCATACCAAAACACATTCCTATCAATTGTATTTTCATACTGTTGAAATGGCTATAATAAACTTGAACTTGAACTTGAACTTGAATTAAAGTGTAAGTTTGGCGGAAATTGAAAATAAAGCTATTTTCTGAATGAAAATACATCAACTAAGCCGTGGAGGAAGTAATTTTCGCTCATCACGCAGTACAGAGCTAGCACGGGCAGGACCGACAGCCCAAAATCGCAAACAGTGGGTGTGGATGGGGATTGGAGCCACACGCTTTCAAAATCGCATTTTTAAATCACTAACAGTGCTCAAAACAGCGCCAAACCTCATCAGTAGCTTGCTCTAGGTGTCTACACATAAAACGAAGCACCAATCAGTCTGTAAACTTTGGAATAGTCAGTATACACGTAGAATCAATTCGAGACCGCAACACCCCATCTGAAGCACAGACATGTCTCGCGAGATCTCACACGAGAGGTCGTGGACTTTCCTTCGTGAGGAGCTGGAAGGGGTTATATTCATAACAGTCTTCTTTTATAAACGTCGGGTTCATGAGCCAAGTTGTTGGTGCTTCGTTTTATGTGTAGATACCTAGAGCAAGCTTCTGACGAGGTTTGGCGCTGTTTTGAGCAATGTTAGTGGTTTAAAAATGCGATGTTGACTACCTGTAGGAATAGGTCCCGTGCTTCCGTGTGAGATCTCGCGAGACATTTCTGTGCTTCAGATGGAATTGCGGTCTCGAATTGATTCTACGTGTATACTGACTATTCCAAAGTTTACAGACTGTTTGGTGCTTCGTTTTATGTGTAGACACCTAGAGCAAGCTACTGATGAGGTTTGGCGCTGTTTTGAGCTATGTTAGTGGTTTAAAAATGCGATTTTGAAAGCGTGTGGCTCCAATCCCCATCCACACCCACTGTTTGCGATTTTGGGCTGTCGTTCCTGCCCGTGCTAGCTCTGTACTGCGTGATGAGCGAAAATTACTTCCTCCACGGCTTAGTTGATGTATTTTCATTCAGAAAATAGCTTTATTTTCAATTTCCGCCAAACTTACACTTTAAATGTTGTTCTAGGTTGCAGCTGTGATTCTGTTATGTTTTCACTATCATTTAGCAGTGGAGTATGTGTATTTGGAGAAACTGACTGGTTGTTTCAATTTTGTCATTAAAAAAGTCCATAAAATCATTACTATTTAAGCTCAAATGAATAGATTGGCTTACTTCATTATGGCTCTTTGTTAAGCGGGAGGTTGTGCTAAAAAGACATTTTGTATTATTTCTATTTTCTTCAATCAGTGAGGAGTAGTAAGCTGACTTGGCCTTGTTAAGTGCTTGTTTGTATGTGATGAGGCTATCTCTCCATGCTTGGCGAAAGACTTCCATTTCAGTGGTGCGCCACTTTTGCTCTAGTTTGCGTGTTTTTTGCTTAAGGCTTTTAGTCTCTGTGGTATACCATGGAGCGCGTCTTGTTTGTTTTCTTATTTTCTTTTTGAGTGGTGCTACAGAATCTAGTGTTGAGTGTAGTGCGTTCATTACATTATCAGTTAGTAAATCAGCCTCTGTTGGGTTAAGGGAAGGACCTTCTATTTTAAGAGAAGGGCCCTCTAATATTTCCTGAGTCAGAAATGTGGAAAGGGTGGAATTTGTTCTAGAAAGTCTGCATAAGTTTTTTCAGATAGGCCGCGACTATAGTAGTAAGTGGAGTTAGGTACTACATAGTGTAGTGTCATTTCAAAAGTAATTAGATGGTGATCAGTTAGGGTGGGGTGTTGTGGTATGATTGTTAACTGCTCTATGTTTATGCCGTATGACAAGACTAGATCAATAGTATGGTTATGACGATGTGTGGGTGAATTAATATTTTTGCAGAAGCCGAGATGGTCAATTAGAGATTGGAATGCAATTGTGAGACTATCGTTCACATTATCCATATGAATATTAAAATCACCCAATATAAGTACTTTTTCTGAGCGGCTAATTATAATTAATGTTCTCCACTCCTGCAGGCCTGAGCTCGGGTGTGTGTGTGTGTGTGTGTGTCGTGTGTCGCCATTTGTGTAGTCTTTTGTTCTGTCCTTGTATTTGTCATGAGGTGTATTGGGCTGTCTTTGGGGGAACTCCTGTGGTGGTCGCTACTCCCCTTTTTGTGTGCTGTGTTTAACCAGAGACACTTACAGTATATATGAGGAGACACTGCACTGGAAAAATCGCTCATTGAAATGCATGGGGTAACTTCATAACGCAAAGATGGTGGGTGTTTACACCGGTTTGCACATGTCCCGCCTCTTCCAGTGCCGTTGCTCCAATCATTTTGCCGATCCTTGGCGGTCACGCTTTTTGAAAGCTGCGTTGTGAAGAATTGAGCATGTGCAGTCCAAGGTTACCAGTAAGAAAAAGGCTTTTTAAGCGTAATTTGATATAAAACCACCAAACCTTTTCAGCGATTTTGGTCCGATTTTCATCATGATTTCAAACATGTGATTTTTGTGTCCCTTACATCTCGGAACATGGATATCCAGCTCTCTCTCCCCATTCATTTAGATAGGGCCTGGTCTTGTTCTGGTCAAAGTCGCTGCTCGACCTCATGGCCATTATGGCTGCCGAGTGACGTGACTTGCCTTTAAAGGACTTTGGTTTAACGTAGCTAGTACTACTGTTAGTCCACCTTGTGGTCATGCCTGTGTGGAGCACTTTTGATTGCCTATTGGGGTACAGCGCCCGTTAGCAGGGTTGCCTGTTAAGTCACAGCCTGATTAGTGTCCTGATTTCTGTGTGACTGTGTACATGTTGTCTTAGTTACATAATAAAAATATATGTAATGGGAAACCACGTCTCTGCCTCCTCACCAACGAAGCTGTGTGTCCTATTGGTTCGAAGGGATGTTCCCTGGGTTCCCTCTAATACCTGGGATGGCGTAGTCAATGGCTAATTTCCCGCAATGCCATATTTGCAATTATGAAAACACACTTATTGCAAAACACTTACCTAGAAATCTAGACGTCTGGCTGGTCAGGCTAGCAAAACACTGCACACGATTGGGGGAATTGGGCGGTCGCCCAGGGCCCCACGCTCTGATGGGCCTCGCACCTGGCCAATGATGTTAACTTGTTGGGCAAACATGAAGGGAAAACGTCAGAGGGTTCAAGTTCATGTATTAGCCTACGTCTCAATGGTCAAACTTACTACATGCCATGCGGTTGTCACAGTCTCAATTTGACTTGTGATATGGCTAAGAGTTGTCCAAAAGTGATGTTAGGTATTGCACAATGACTGTAGGCTACACTATTTTCGCAGGCGCGTCAATCACTGGGAAATCGCTGTTATTGTCCGATAGATATTTTTTCTTTTTGTTTACTACTTTTTTTAGCTTTTCACTCAGCCCCACATAGAAATGTCCTGCGGTGTGACATTACTCTACAGTAAGTAAGAGATATAGAACGCCGGTCATTATCGGAAAATAATTCCCAGGATTGCTTCGTCCTGAGGGGAATTATTTTCCGATAATGACCGGCGTTCTATACATTATCCCGCTCATGGGCCCTCATTTATGAAACGTGCGTACGAACAAAAACAGGCATAAAACAGGCGTACGCTTGTTTCCACGCAAAGTATGGCATTTATCAATGTGAACGTGATCGGTGGCTACGCTCAAATCTCACGTCTAGTCTCAACTCGTGTACTCAAGTTTTTCAGGCGGCATAGCATCGCGCAGCAGTAAATCGGCGGTGCATTAGAAAGTTGAATAGTTGAATTTCTGGACATAACACCTTTCCTGTACATGTGCAGCCTATTTGCTGTAATGTAGCATATTATATTGACACGTCATGGCTTAGAATAGCCATAGGCGATGATTACTTTCTCTTTGGCAAACGCAACATTCATGAATTAGGCCTAGGCATATATATTTAAAATTATTTTCAAAGGGCAAATTTCAGTGTCGTACGGTTTTGTATTTAATGTATTTATAGTATGATGTAGAGCCCTGCGCGGGACTGTTTTCCAATCCCGCCCGCATATAATCAGAAATTCTGACCATTACCGCCCGCGCCCGCGGAGTGTGTTTTACAGTCCTTCCCGCACCCGCAATGTATAGGGCCTATGTTTAGTCTCGCCCGCTCCCGCAAAATTCTGATAATTCATGCCTGCACTGTAATAGACATGCATTGATTTTGTATCTTCTACCGTCCCGCAAGAGAAAGCTGCTTGAATAGAAAACAACTGTGTTTGAATGACCGTTACCATCAGAAACACACACACACACACACACACACACACACACACACACACACTAGGCTAGAACTTCGTTTAATCAAAGATCCTTCATTACTGACTCCGCTTTAACCCTCTCTGGTTTAATCATTATAGGCTATATAAAAACTCAGTTCGCACCATTACACGCACATAGCCAGAACATAGACTGCGTTCAGTTAAACAAATTTAAATAGGCTAAAAATAAAATCTTTGCAACTTATGCACCGTGCGTTGTGTAGGCTAAATGAGGGACGCCACAACCGGATGGAATTTTCTTGCTTTATTGCTCTGTCTGAGATATTGGGAAAGAAATAAAAAATAATCAGGCATGTATGCGAGCCAGGCGCATCACTGCTCCTCTGCCTCAGGACAGTCGCAACAGAGCTCGCACGACAAACAATAACCCTTACTGTATCTCAATGGGAGGCAAGGCTAGGCTAGGCTTTCCACTCCAATTATGCTCTCTATTTTATTGCTATGCTAAATCTCGATCCCGCAGAGTTTTTTTTTTTTTGCCGCCCGCTCCCGCCCGCACTCAAGTTCATACCGCCCGTTCCCGCGAGATTCCCGCCGGACCCAACGCAATACACCTTCATGTCAGAAATTCTAGGGGCGAGGCCATTAAAACGAGCATAATGTATTATAGGGGCATGATATTTAAATCACACTTGTTTCCAGCCGCCACATTTATCAACACACGTTTATTCTTACGCTGGAATTGGAGTGATACGAAAGTTTGATGAATCACACGTGAGCCCCGTCGTAAGATGATTTCTGTGCTCAGATATACCCTGGTTTCTACGCTCTGTTGATAAATGAGAGCCATTATACGGCTACTTGCCAAAACGAGAAATGAAACTTAACTCAATGTGTCTTTAGCAATGACTTGGCTATGGAACTTTCTGCAACACTCTGAAGAGCCGTGTAGGCCTAATAAAGTTAAATAATATATAGGCCTATTGTTGATTTCAAATACTGTATATTATTCAGGTTTAAGTAAGGGATAACGCCCGACGAGGTGACCGGTTCGATGAAAATAATGGCTAGGTGGAGGTTTAGAACTCCGCCTAGCCATTATTTCCATCGAACCGGTCGACCTCGAAGGCCGTTATCCCGCTTATCTCCCGTTTGTATTCATCACCTGTATATTTAGAATATAGTTTTATTCCACCGTTGTGGAGTTCTTCTAAATGGCTGGTTGCTATGGCGAAAAGCCAGACGTTAGTTCTATCTCTCCCGTTGTCAAGTGGGCATCTCAGGATTCTGATGAACGTTAACTTTGAAAGATCGCTATTTTCATAGCCTAGCCTACATGGCATCCAACTACCTACAATCCACCTCCGTCATATGCTACAATGTTACAATGTTCTGCCCGTCTGTATTTCAGCTTGGATGCAACGTGACAGTTCATTTAAACTTTGCAACGAGTTTGGCGAATTAATATTTAAGTGTGATACGGGTGTAAAGGGGGTATAGAGAAAGAGGCTGTAAGCCAAACACAGTAGCCAGACTACGCCACCCCAGGCTTAGTACCCGGGGACTTCTTCAAGAAGGATGTAAATTAAGGTTGCACAGGTTCGAAAGCACCAAGCAGACAACGTGAATTCCAATCAAACAAAGTTTATTGAATAACCAAAGGGAAAGGGGGAGGGGAGTCCTGCAATAAGACCTGAAACGAGTCAGAGGTTATGAAAGTACAAAAGTATTTATTATTGTATTTCTTCTTATAACAGTACCGTGTGGATATACTAAAGTGGGGCCAAGGCTCCTCTAGAGCTAAAAAAAAGACACTATGCAAGACAAGGGGCCTACCTGAGGGAGGCTAACTGGAGGTGTGCTCTAAGTTCTAATCATCACACGTGCACACACACTGCAAGAAAGTGACTTACCAGTGACAACACAGCAGCCCACCACAAGCAACACTCTGACACCCCAAATGTGTACTTACAGGATCCCACCACCAGGTGACTAGCCTCCCTCAAAGGGGCCCTCATCTGCCAAATAAACAAACAAAATAACAGCACCACAAGGGAGCAAAACATAACTGTTACAGGACACACCAGGACAAAATAAAGAAAACACACACAACAATCCCCAGCACCAGGCAGGCACTAGATGCAATTAGATAAGAGAAGCATATGCCACTTATGCCCTGTTCAACATTATCAATGCAGCCAGCAACATGCAGGCGGACAAACAAAAGCCACGACAGCAAACTAATAACACAGGCAGAAAATAAACAAAAAGGTATACAAACGAGCAGACGTAGACACTTAATGCCCACAGAAAGAAACCAAAAAGACGCAGACCGTACTTAAAGACGTCACACTTACACCCTAGTAGACTAACTAACTAAAGACAAGACAGCAGCACGACCCACAGGCACCCAGCTTAGAGGAAGCGGGCCGCGCTACTTGGACAGAACAAGGAAGACATTGAACGTAAAACAGGCTATGGTAGCCTAGCAAGCTACCCATGAAAGCAAGCATCTACAGTACATCTATGTTCGTAGCTAAGTAACTCACACGGCAACAGATGGACCGCACGCGCCCATGTTCAGCTACAGGCACACAAGAGAAAATGTTACGACTCAAACAGAAAAATACACTACGGGAGATTTAAGGAAAGCATAAGTGCATACCTGTAGAGTGAGTAAGGAATGGTGGCTAACACGTACGGGCAGCAGGAGTGGGCTAGCAGGTGACGGCAAGCTACAGGTAAAGACACATTGATTAAAACCATATTGTGGATAAAACAAACGAGTGTACTGCAATAACTGATGGCCGGAACTGGTACGCTAAAGGGTTACGGCAGAGCTTACAATGCTTCCTCATACCTCGGTGTTTTTACACTGTGCAAACAGTAATCAGTGTGAATGAACTCCAGTGTATAATTACCCCGCCCCCCTAGTTAGCGGGAGCAGACCAGTGTGGGAGAAAACTACACGGGCAACACATTGGAACTACTTTGAAGGTAGCAGGTTATACGAAGTGGCCACCCCATCAGCCAATCAGAGAAGAGAATTCCATTGTTGAGGGAGATAAGTAAGGGATAATCAACGACGCGCCGTGTGTTTATAGGAAAATAATGCACGTTCGAGGTGGTAATAAGGTCCCGACACCGCAGGTGGAGGGGCCTTTACACTTGGATAAGTGCATTATTTTCCTATAAACGCACGGTGCAGAGTTGATTATCCCGCTTAAACCACTGCTACTATCATTTTCGTTTACATCGGCGCTGTCTTAGATACAAGGTTGCTGTTTTTACCGTTACATTCACATTGGCGAATTAATATTCAAATGTAATAAGCCCAAAAGAAGGGAACTACTTCATACCCGTGCGGTATATCGGAAAAAAAAATGCACGTTCCAAATAGCGCATCACAATAGGAAATTTGACCAAGCAATGGTATAAGTAAGGGATAACGGCCGACGAGGTGACCGGTTGGATGGAAATAATGGCTACCTCCGCCGTGCCATTATTTCCATCGAACCGGTCGACCTCGAAGGCCATTATCCCGCTTATCTCCCGTTTGTATTCATAACCTGTATATTTAGAACAGGGGTCGGCAACCTGCGGCTTTAGAGCCGCATGCGGCTCTTTAGCGCCACCCTGGTGGCTCCCTGGAGCGTCTTCAAAAATGTATGAAAATGAATGGGGGGATTTTTGTTTGTTTGTTTTAATATGGTTTCTGTATGAGGACAAACATTCTTTTTTTGTGATCAACAATTTTTATTGAGTATAAAAATGTCAGACATCAAAAGAAAACTATATACAGCAGGGAAAGTGAGCTCATAAGATCTAATAATAATAATGAGAAAAAATAAAGTGACAATAATGATAATGTGGCAAAATCTAGACAGGTATTCTAGACATTTCGTTCGTTTGATTGGAGAATTAAGGCCGTTAACATTCCAAGTAAAGATATTACAGTTTGTCCTTGATAATTATGGTTAGACTGAAGAGGAAACAAAACAAAAGAAACATGAAATCTAAGGTTAAATCTGTAATGCAAGATCTGCGCCGAGTGAAGCATTGGTCAATATCTTATGTATTATCTGTGGAGCTTAGGATAGTAAGGATATGAATGAGCACAACTTTCCCTAATACGAACAGTGAAAAGTGAACAAACAAAAGAGCTAACAACCCGCAGGGGCTAACATGAAAACCCCCTGGCTTGCAACCCAAAATAATGTTATATCGATAACGTGACATCTCCATAGCGGCACATCTGGCCATTCGCTAATATTTTTAGTTTGTCCAAAACAAAGTGTTATGAACGGGTATAGACCTCAAAACTCTGCTGAGTAGGCTACAGATTATAAAGTGGTATACCATCTGAGTCAGGTGAAATAATAGCAAAAGTAATACTTAAAGATATGGCCAGTCATGAGGCTGCAGCTAGTGCAGGTGAGTTCAAGGTTGCTAATTCGCGGCCGGGCCATTGAAATGAATATCTAGCCATACCAACATAGTAGCCTACACATACAAACACATAACTCCTTTATCGCAGTTTTTTAATTACAGAGTGACATTCCCCCATTGCTTTACCCAAGTGTTCCGTGATAGCACGGGGTTTGGCCGTGATGATTATGGGTTGAGAAGAGAGCTGCTTGAAGCGGGTGGTGCAGTATCCATGGAGTCGTTCCTTTCAGGCAGAGGGGAGAAGTGGTCCTGTAGAAACCTGGCAGCTTCGGCGGGTGACTTGAAAAGAAGCTGACGACCCTTGTAGGTTATCTTGAGAACAGCTGGGTAGAGCAGGAACGGTTGTAGACCGAGGTTTTCCATCTTCTTCCTCGCTTCAGCCATCTCTTTTCTTCGTTTTGTCGTTTCCATACTGTAGTCAGGAAAGAAGAGGATGTTCTCCTGGTGGTGTTTAACTGGATAGGCCGCCCTGGCTCCCTTGAGAATAGCTTGTCGATCCATATAGTTTAGAAGCTTGAATATGACAGTGCGCGGACGGCTGCTGTTCTGTTCTCTAGAGTACACACGGTGGGCTCTTTCTATGGCAATTTCTCGGTCTTTCAAAGCAGGAATCCAGTCGGGTAGGCGAGCCTTTAGAAAGGCTATGGCATCATCGCCCTCCTCTCCTTCCTTTAAGCCCACAAGACGAACGTTTGATCGTCTGCTTCTGTCTTCTAATTCTGAGAGTTTATCATTAAGGTCATCCACTTTCTTAGCCATCCCGTTGACTTGACCTCTGTCCGATCGTCCTGCTGCCTGAATCGTGTCACACCTAGCCTGTAGTTTAGCCACACAGCTATCTTGTTGACGAACTTCTCTTTGAATTGAATCAATCGACTCTTTAGTGCTGTCTAACTCGGTTCGGATGGCGTTAAGTTGAGGGGTTAGTAGGTCGTCAATTGCATGTCTTACCGCTGCAGATATGGCTGTATTCAACTCTTCTTTTTGTTCGGCTAGTGCTAGTTTAACGCTAGCTAGGATGACTTCGTTTAGCTCTTCCCTCGAGATGGTCCCTGAATCTTTGAATTTTTTCTTCTCTGGAGATTTTTCGTGCTCCCTTTCTCGCGCAAATCTCGCATGGAGTGACATTATGTCCAACTAATATTTAAAATTTGACTAAATTGTTTTGGAAATGAAGGATGGTAGAAGATTTAGCGAATAGACCAGCGGAGCTCCCTTTTAGGGTTGTATCGCCATCGACAGGTCACGTGATCCCTCCAGGACAAACATTCTTAACGTTTTCCAATGTTGTAAAAATGTGCATAATAAATATTGAAGTTCAACATTTCTGTTAACGAAGATTTGATAGTCTGCGACACACGTTTCAGGGCGGCGCCGCGCCAGGCAGGTGGCTGTAAACCAGTGGTTGTAAACAAACCGGCGGGTGTGTCAGCATGGGCCATGCCATGGATCCCAAAGGGAAAAAGAGAAAGATAGCCGATGAGATCAGAGAATTTAAGGCTATTGGGATTTACTTGGAAATTGGAAATTGCTACCTTTGACCTTGAATAAAAGTATGTTCCACTAAATATAAATGGGTAGATTTTTAATATGTGATGCAGGAGGGTTTAAGGATCAATAAAAAGTATGAACCATTACTATTGCAATTAGTTTAAGTTTTGGCCCTTTTTTGAGCTAGATTGACTGGCCTACTAGGCCTGCCTCTTAGAACAACGTTGCAACGTTTTCAAAACAAACTCGCATTTTACCACTGTAAATCGCCTCCATAGACTATGCAATGTAAATGAAAAATAGTTTTTAAAATAAATCACATATAATACATATTGCACATATATAAACTATATGTTTTATATTATTCTCATGCCCGACTGACAGGAAGCCCTTGCGACATCTGCTGTGAGAAAAGAGAATAGCAGCCTGGACAAACATGGCCGAACGCGAGACAACATAGTGTTGTCACATAAGTGAGCGCATTTCAGAAAACTTGCAATACAAAAAATATTTGCCTTAATGTGAGTAAACAACTGTGAAAGTTTCAATTTGATATCTATAGTTTAAAATGTTACCCATTTCACCAGTAGTAAATCCCAATGGCAAAATGCATTGGAAATTGCTAACTTTGACATTGAAAAAAAGTATGTTCCACTAAATATAAACGGGTAGATTTTTGATATGTTAATTAGATATACCTAGGGATCACAAAAAACTTGGAATGATTACTATTGCAATTAGTTATGGGTCAAACGCTAGATTGACTGGCCTATAGGCTACATGTAAAAAATATTTTCAGCTGAAATTCGTTATAGCCTATTTATGTACGTAGGGCGCGTATGCCTACATACATTCATAGTTTTATATCTTATCTTCTATTTGTAGGCTATCTTTTGAAGCTCAGACTAATGTATAAGCATTTTCTTACATATTTGCTGGACTGACTGACTTACGTAATGTGAAACACCTATCCAGAATTGTAAGTAATGTCAAGTGGCGCAGCGTTAACACCCCTGACTGCAACGCCGAAGGCCCGGGTTCACAACACGGCAGGAGATATATTGTAGCTCATATTGACTAAATTCACTGACCGTTCTTCAACGTCGACGAACAATTAGTTTTTGTTAATGGTTTTTAATAACAAACTATCTGAAATAAACGGATGAATCACAATACTGTTTACCATTAACGAAAAATAATTTCGCCAGCCAATCATTTTCTAATCCAAATTGAGCCGCCTTTTGACAAACTTTGGCTAAGCCAGTTAGACTTTTTGCATCTAAAAATAATTATATCATAGAGACACACGCGAAAAATAAACGATAGCCTATAAACGACTCCCACTGGATACACCACATCAGTAGCCTATTGTGCTCGTTGCTACGATAGGCTACACAGGACTCAGATGCATGTTCTGCAGACATGAAGTGGCAACTAAGGCCATTATCAACCGATCATTCCCCCTCCCCCATACACGTCTAACCAGTTCACGGAGGGGGGGGGGGGGGGGGGGGGTCGTTTTGCTACGTGTGGACATGATCTTAGGCTACAGACATCACTGCGGCATAGACTGCCTCCCCACCCCACCCCCTCTCTCTGCCCCCTGCATAGGCTGGTTTGTTGTTTACATGCAACTCGTGGAAGAATGCGCAATCATGTTTCATCGCATATGCGCGTTTCAGAATGTTCGAATTCGCCAGCGTGCGTGTAGTTGTGTGAATAGAAAATAATAGAAGAGAACATACTTTATTGATGCCTTGCTCAAAAGGACTTCTGCCATACACAGGTCGGGGATCGAACCAGCAACTCTTGGGCGTAGCGGCTGAAGCTCTAACCCAGGGGTGTCCAAACTTTTTGGCTCAAGGGCCACATTGGGTTTTGGAAATTGGCCGGTGGGCCATAACCCACCGACCACCCCATTGGACATGTACACAATGCAGTATACATAACGTATAATTATTCAAATGATAATAATAGCAAAGTTATTTTGTTGTAGAAAATAAATTTGTAAAGAAATACGGTTAATATGATGCTGTTTAATTCATTTATAAATGGTGCACTGTCACTTTAAGACTCTTGCCGGCTCCACTCAGTGGCTACTGTGCCTAATGGCTGTGCCCTCTCACCGTTGCTCTGAAACTACTGTTGTCTTCACGTTTTTCTTTTAAACGTTTCTTATAAAAAGGAGAAAACAGTTATCAACAATGACGAGCCAGCTGGCACGCTCTCTCACTTTCGTGCATGCTCAAACGCGTTCCCAATTACATTATGAGTATGTAACAACGCAAATTAGATTGGCTGCAATAGAGATTTCAAAGAGTATCATCTCTATGTAACATGCTGTTTTGATATTGACATTGTAAACGTTCTCTAAGAAGAGTGTAAAGCAGTTTGCAGTAATGTTAACCACAACATCGTTGCTGGAAAGAAATAGCGAACAGCCAATGATAAGTGTGGCGGGCCATATCTATAATAAACTAATACATGCTCGGCGGGCCGCATTAAAGTGCGTGCCGGGCCGCAGTTGGCCCGCGGGCCGTAGTTTGGACACCCCTGCTCTAACCAGTGGGCTACAGCTCTGCCTCATCGAGAAGTGAAAATGTGTGTTTCATTCCCGAATCACGAAATCACATAGAAGTAGTGTACATTGTAGAAACAATAGGCCTATAGCTTTTTTTTCCAGCAGACATCGAAACATAGCCTACACATTCCCAAACGGATAATATCTTTCACTCATCATTTTTAATTCTCGCGCCTATGCCTGCTCAGCATAGCTGCTCTCTCTATCTCCCCCCTCCGAGGTAGCTAGACCCTACAGGATCCCTACAAGATTTTTACACAGCCTACGTGTGTAAAAAATATTTCCAGTTTCAGTTTATTAAAGTGCATGTGTAAAGCTTGATATTATTGGGAGGCATTATTAACCTTATTATTAGCCTTCCAAAGCACTCTTCCCTCGGAAAACATCGCAGAAGCCCGCTACTTCTCTCTCCCACGACTCCAAAACAAAACTGTTATCTGTCACAGCAATAGGCAAGTCAATTTTGAATCACAATGGTCAACGTTTCAGCACTTTTTTTGATCGTTCTGACGGTAGCCTACATTTATGACTAGATGCAACGACTTGATTATTTTCAGCCGATAACTGAATGTTATAGCCTATTCGTAGATTAACTGCACTCAAACTACCGTGTGTGACATTGATTTAATCATCTTTATAACAATCTCCAAAATATTAAAAACTAATATTCATATTTATTAAAAAACAAAATATATATATACATGTATATAAAAAAATAGCCTACTACGAAAAAGTTGAAAGTCAAGTTTGCTTAAGGTTTGTTCAAGAACTCTTCCAGAGTTTTTACCTCAAACAACACAAATAAATGAACAGATAACCTACCTCAAACGTGCTGTATGTCATAATGAAACAACCACAGACTATTTACACGGTTTGACACGAATGAGACATGGCTTAGTGCAAACTGAATCTATGACCAAACGATTTGATTCGTGCACGAAGCGCCATCTAGCTATCATTATGTGTAAGTGACAGCGTCCCAGTCTAAGGACTCAGCGGTCATTTGACCGCCTCACCGCGCTTTAAGTAGTTCACACCAGCACGGCGCTTCTAGTAGGTCGTCAAAGCGGTCAAATGACCGGGGCGTGGCGCTTCTAGGTATAAGTGGGTCAGAACGGCCCGGCGCTTCTAGTGTTAAGGACTCTATAGCACCACCTAGCACATTGTCTGTTGTGGTTGACGCAAACATTCACGAAAATGAACCAAATTTGGTGGGCTTGTGTATTATTGATGCCGCTGGTCAAAGACAGAGCTCTGGCCTAGGGTGTGGCTTAGGGACTCTATACATACAGACGGCATCTCGTCATAGTTGTGGTTACCGCCCCCAGTTACCATGGTTACCATGGCTCAAACACCCCCCTGGGGGAAAAAGTTTGTTTCCACTGCATGCAATCTAATGGAGGTGTACCGGTGTGAGTACATAAAACACCTTAAAAAAGATTAAATCTTTTAGCAAAGATCAATAAACGGCTCAAACACGTATCTCTGTATCACCGAGGTTAAGAGTAACATTAATTTCCCTCATTTTGGTAATTCCAGTTAAATTGCCAGAACTGTCTCGAGTATACCCATTGTAGAACTGTTTTCAATGGCTGGACTGAGTAGCTCAGTTTAGCAAGCTAAGTCTTATGGCTTAACACCACATACTCATAAGTTGCATCTAAATGCATTCTCGCATTAATGTGCATTTCCTACAATGTCCGTCGGAATAGTTTTAATACGTAATGTGTACGTTGGTTATGTTAAACTGATGATATTAAAGTTAGCTAGTTAGCAACATAATGAAGCTACCATCGAATATTAGCTTCCAGTGAAGTTTGTCATCAAAATTGGGAAACTGAGAGTGAATTAAGTTGTTAGCATACACTGGACAGTTAGGTAAACACAATTCCTTCAAATCATTGTGTTCAGAAACAAGTAGAACTGCATTTGAAAGTGAAACGAATATTAAGTGTAACTGTTAGCGAGTTCGCCCATTGACTTCCACTGTGTGATGTTAGCATGCTTTCCTCCAGGGAGGGGGCGGCAACCTTTCCGAATGTTCTAACCGTCTGTGTGTATAGCGCCACCTAACACATTGTCTGTTGTGGTTGACGCATACATTCATTTAAATGAACCAAATTTGGTGATTTTGTGTGTTATTGCTGCCGCTACTGAAAGATAGAGCTCTGGCCTAGGGTGTGGCTTAAGGACTCTACAGCGCTCATGCACATGCCTACCAACCCACACATGTTGCTTTGATAGATTCCGAAATGTCATAGGTCAGCACCGCAGGTGCTCGGGCCCGCCACCGCCGCTTGCGGCTATATTTTTAAGATTATTTTGCTAGGTATTTATCTTAATTACATTGCATGTTAAATGCAATGTACTGTTATCACTGTTCTTCTTATTATCGTCTTTATTCTTCTTCCGACCAAAATCAACGATCAAAGGCTCTAAAACCACTGAACCGTTTGACGTCATTCAAATACTCCTACACAGGTCTTGTGACGGAGATTTGTTCTATGTATTTTTCAAATGTGTGAACTTTATACTTTTTTAGATATTTACGATAAAATAAATTAAAATTCCCATAGAGTTTACATTGAGACCCTTTGGCGGCAAAGATTAATTGTTACGTCAGTGCGCAGCTGTCAGTAGCCTAATCAAGGATCTCTGATCCAATGCCATGCCACCGCCGCTGCGCTGAACCAGGCTAAACGTGAATGTTACATTACGTCTACTCATTAACACTAGAAGCGCCAAGCGCCGGTCATTTGACCGCTGACGTGTATTCCTAGAAGCGCCGTGTGGGTTTGACCTAGATATGCCTAGAACTGCCGGGCTGCGGTCATTTGACCGCAGCGATTACAAAAAAAAAAAAATATTTTCACTCGATTAAATTCCAGGACCCTACGTTCACGACTTTTCCTAAATACGCGTGTTTTGTCACCCAGAATTTTTACATGATCAAAAGCACACCGGTACAAGCTAGTTTAGAGCTATTTTGCGCTCACTTATGTGACAACACTATGTTGTCTCGCGTTCGGCCATTTTTGTCCAGGCTGCTATTCTCTTTTCTCACAGCAGATGTCGCAAGGATTTCCTGTCAGTCGGGCATGAGAATAATATTTTACCATAAAACATATCGTTTATATATGTGCAATATGTATTATATATGTGCTTTATTTTAATAACTATTTTTCATTTACATGGCATAGTCTATGGAGGCGATTTACAGTGGTAAAATGCGAGTTTGTTTTGAAAACGTTGCGACAGGCCTACATGTGTAAAACATATTTTCGTCGTAGCCTATTTATGTACGTAGGGCGCGTATGCCTACGTACATTCATAGTTGTATATCTTATCTTCTATTTGTAGGCTATCTTTTAAAGCTCAGACTAATGTATAAGCATTTTCTTACATATTTGCTGGACAGACTGAGTTACGTCAAGTCAAACAGCTATCCTACACTGTCAAGTGGCGCAGCGTTAGCACTCCTGTCTGCAACGCCGGAGACCCGTGTTCACATCCTGGCAGGAGCGAAATATAGAATCTTCGATCGAATTTTCTTACCGTTTTTCAACGTCGATGAACAATTATTTTTTGTTAATGGTTTTTAATAACAACCTATCTGAAATAAACGGATGAATCACAATATGTTTAGGCCTACCATTAACGAAAAAACATTTCGCCAGCCAATCATTTTCTGCCGCCATCTGACAAACTTTGACTAAGCCAGTTAGACTTTTTGCATCTAAAAATAATTATATCATAGTGACACGCGAAAAAATAAACGATAGCTTAGAAACTAGGCCTGCATGAGATTTTCCCACTGGACACACCACATCAGTATTGTGCTCGTTGCTACGATACACAGGACTCACAGTGAGTTGACGACCAATGAAAATGACATGGGGAAAAGAAAGAAACAAAGTAGAACTACTTCTAGCCTGATTTTGATCTCACCTTAGGCCTACATACTTTCCTAATTCCTACGGTACTCAGACTTTTGTTAAATCGTCAGGGCCCGGTTGCACAAACACCAAAACCAAAGATTGATGATATGAACCTCATAGGCTAGGCTAGGCCTACTGCTGCGACTTCCACCGTTTCCTTTCCAGAGATTGCTGCGCGTTCACAACGCAATGAACGCATGCAGTCTACATTGAAGTGAAACGTGCAGAACGTTGTCCAAAACAATACAATAACATTGTGTGTTGATATCTAATACAATATACACATCTGTAGACATGAAGTGGCAACTAAAGCCATTATCTGTCATGAAAACTTTGGCGGCTGCATTAAGGTTTTGGCTGAGCCAGCTAGCCAGCCAACAACTTCATCAGCCAGCCGTTCTCAAAGCAAATGGCTTCGGGGTCTATACATAACACTATCCATTGCAGCCTATTTGAAACCGATCATCCCCCCTCCCCCATACACTCGTCTAGGCTAGGCTACAGACATCACCGAGGCAATGGACAATTAACTGCCTCCCGACCCCCACCCCATCTATCTGTCCCTGCCTACTAGTCTGTAGGCTGACTGTTTAGGCAACTCGTGGAAGAATGCGCAATGTTTCATCGCATATGCGCATTTCAGAATGTTCGAATTCGCCAGCGTGCGTGTAGTTATGTGAATAGAAAAGAATAGAATATAGCCTATTTTATTGATGCCTTGTTCAAAAGGACTCCCGTCATGAATAGCTTGGGGATCGAACCAACACCCCTTGGGTCCTGAAGCCGAAGCTCTAACCATTGAGCTACTATCTTGCTTATCAATCATGTGAAAATGTGTGTCTCAATGCTGAATCTCGAATTCACATAGAAGTTAGCTTAAATTGTAGAAACAGGCCTATAGCTTTTTTTTAGCAGACATCTCAAACATAGCCTACACATTCGCAAAACGGAGAATATCATTCACTCATTATTTTAAATTAGGCCTATGCTACTTCTCACGCCTATGCCTGCTCAGCATACTGTAGCTCTCTCTATCTCCCTCCCTCCGAGGTAGCTAGCCTAGACCCTATAAGATGCTTCTCCCTAAATGAATGAAAGTTGTTTTAGAAAGTAGCCACGGTAGCCTGTAAAATGCGGCATGAAATCCTGGCTACTGTGTATTTGAAACCAGACTGTTAGGCTCTTTGTTCCAGGTGACTAGGTCCGATCATTTTCGGCGGCGCGAACCTATTAAATTAATAGAAGTGAATTTGCGGAGTGAATTAGAACTAGCCACATTCACTTTTAGAGCATTTTAGTTGAAAGTCAAGTTTGCTTTAGGTTTGTTCAAGAACTCTTCCAACGTTTTTACCTCAAACAACACAAATCAACACAAATACATGAACAGATAACTCAAACGTGCTGTATGTCATAATGAAACAAACAACCACAGATTATCAACAACACGGTCTGACACGAATGACACATGGCTTAGTGCAAACTGAATTTATGACCAAACGATTTCATTCGTGCACGAAGCGCCATCTAGCGATCATTATGTGTAAGTAAAAGCCTCCCAGTCTAAGGACTCAGCGGTCATTTGACCGCCTCGCCGCGCTTTAAGTAGTTCACAACAGCACGGCGCTTCTAGTAGGTCGTCAAAGCGGTCAAATGACCGGGACGCGGCGCTTCTAGGTATAAGTGGGTCAGAACGGCGCGGCGCTTCTAGTGTTAAGCTGTAACAGCTGCAGCTGCTGTAAACCAGGACGTTATCATCTTGTCTCCTGTTAGGCTAGCCTACTCCTTACTTGATTTGTTTATATCGTTACAGTAGCCTAACCGGTTTGCTCTCGGTACCGTTATCAACAGCTAAAGACAATCTAACCTAACGTCAACGTGAACACTGTATTTAGCTAACGACAACCAAACTTGCTCCATTCTACATTAAATATCCTACTGTAAGCTAACGTTACATTTGCTAGATATCCTACCTGTTGCTGCATCATCGTTGATTGGCGTTGTTTGAGATATATTCCGTATTCCAATGGTGTCTAAGTCTATAGCCTATGTCCTACTTAAACCTGCATTAGTGTAGATATGGCTATATGCTATCCTACAAGTCGTTTCACTAGGCTACGTGTCAGCTTTTGCAACTCGTTTGAAGTTGGCAACTTCATTTCAGTCTTTTAAATTCTATTAGGCCTTAGTTATTTTCCATAATAGCCTATATCCACAATTTTGATGCATTTTCATAAATCACTTTTTAAATGTGACTTTCCAAGTAATTTCAGTGGAATTGTAATTGGGTTATTGTTATGTATCTATTCTTCTGTGTAGCCTAGTTGTCTTTTTAACTATAGGCCTAATACAATGTTTTAGGCTACACAGTCAGCAACCTTTTTGCATTTACATGCAATGGTAATTCCTTCCATGGAATTACATTTTCTAGTTTAATATGTTAATTCTAATAGTCAGCTCATTTAGAGACCAAATTTAAGTTAGTAGACATTTTAAGTCACTCTGTCTCACATAAATATGATTTCATTGCTTGTAAGCTCAGTTTGCTCCAACTTCAGCCTTTTTGTCTAGTTTTAACGCACATTATGATTTTTCAGTGGCTAGACATTTTTGCTAATTTTAAGATATCTATTCTAGTCAATTTTGCTTACCCCATTGGCAGAATCTTTGCCCAATACAGGATATTTTGGCTAGATTTAGGAACAATAGGCTTATTTCTAGAAGGGCTTTTTTTTCAGTGTATAGGTACAACACTGAGCTCTGCTGTTCTGATGTTCAGACTGTTGGCCATCCTTATCTCCAGCACAACTGCACGGATTGGACTTTGTGTGTGTGAGTGTTCTGAGTTTGTATGGAGTGTGTGGGTATGGGGTAAGCCTACACTCCAATATTCAAGTTCAAGTTTATTGTCAAGTTCAAGTTTATTTATCATGTACTCATAAAAAAGAATTTATAAGTAATGAACTTCATTGTGCTCTATTCTGAGTGAGCATGTGTGTGCATTTTTGTGAACAGGATTGTAATAAATTATTTAATAATGCAACGCAGTGGTCTGGCTTGTCCTGTTGTGTTGCTCCGACCAAAAAGTCTCAGCTCTTTAATTGGGTGACTATAGTCCCTTTCCCACATAACTTCTAGAAGTTACCCGGACATATTTACCCGGGTAGAGGCACGACACGGACGTTTCCCACATGAGCTTTATGTCCGAGTGAGACACGGACGTTTCCCACATGAGCTTTATGTCCGAGTGAGATACGGGTAATTGTGTTCACACTAGACCCGAGTAGGAGCCGCGAGGGGTGGGGCAATGTCAGCACTTGCAGGGGGAGGGAGATGATGCTAAATAAATGCGTTGTTGTGCTGTGTTGCCTGGATGATGCGAACTTACATCAGATCCAAAACATCATGAAACAACAGAAGTAGTTAGCTCGCTAGTCAGCGAGAGCTAGCATAGAGGAAAACATAGCTACCGCCAGGACCACAGTATAAGCTCTACTTCAACCCTCTCTGGTGTAAACATCCAACACAACAAATTCATAGAAAATAATGACACACCTGGAAAATATATAAACAGCACACAGAGGTCTGAGGCTCCTTCCCAACTCCTACAAAAAGTAACAATGCTAAATAACAGCGACGTTAACTATTAGCTGTTAATTGCTAACCACTGTAATAAACAGCTAGTTGCAAGCTAATCGACAACACTTCAAGCTATTCACGTTTGCAAGGATAAACCTGCCTGTCCCGCAACAAATACAACAACGTGATTGCAGTTTAAATTTTTATTGTACGTACACAACAAAATGTCACTGTTTTCTGTACTCCGGTGTTCTCGTCTGTGTTCATCCTCGTAGGGCAATGTTTATCGTTACCATGGCAATTTGTACTTTCTGCCTCGGGCTGCAAGCGGGCTGCAAGCAGGCTGCAAGGGCGCATTTCTATACGTCATCGGTACGCCCCCCCATCTCTACCCAGAACTGTGCCGGGTGCGTTCCCACCTAAGCGCACCCGGGTAACATCTAGAAGTAGTACTAGGGGGCTAGTAGGTTGAGTTCCGGGTAAGAAAATACCCGAGTTTTGCGTTCCCACATACAGCCACCCGTTTGATATCCGTTTGACATCCGGATGTCTCGCTCATGAGGGAAAGGGACTATAGTCAGTTTAACACTGCCCCCTCACCCCTTACACTAGCATCAGAAAGTATTGCCATAATTGAGATCTATGGGGAGATTACTTTCTGATTTACTCAGTTTAAAGTAACAGTAAAGCACTTTTCCTCTGTCGCACACACACTATTTGTTTATCCAGCAAATAACAGACAAGGTAGAATGTAGAATTTTATAAGTATAATGTATTGGGACATCAAAGTCAAATTTGTAGTTTCTGATGTCTCATTTCCTCGAACTACAGATACACTACCCCACCTCATAAAGTGCGGTTATAGCCGATAGAGAGCCGCGAAGTGAAAGCAGAAGTGCCATTCACCCTGTTACGAGTTGATGAACCGCTGAAATGATTTTGGGAACATTATTTTAAGGTACGAAAAACTCTTTAGTGTTGCTTTAAGTTTAAAAGTGGGTGACAGGTGTGTGACAGGGATTGGGATATGATTGTGGTGGTAGAATCCAACCCAGCTTGTTGCTACCTAAAGGCTGGCTTACATTGCACGATTTTGGTCTGTTTTAACAGTCGGCGACTACATTTCCAAAACTCCCGTCATCTAAATTGTTTAGTGTAAGGTGCCAATCTTAGCGGTTTTAAGTCCGTCGGGGTCCGTCTTTTTCTAGTTTTGCCGTTACGACAATATCAAACATGTTTGATATTATCGGAAGTCTTTTCAGTCGTGGCTCATGCAAATAGTGACGTGAACATTAAAGATCAATCGTTGACCTATTGCTCCAACACGAAACAGGAAGGGGCAAAATAGGCAACAGCTGTAGCTTATATGATTTTTTGTTATTTCATTTCTTATAAATTATTAGTCTAATTATTCTACGTGACAGAATAGCTCTATATCTGTTAGGGATGTCACACATGAAACAATGCTGCAGAAACGCAAAAAAATGACTTTGATATGAGTAGGCTATCACGTGAGTTCCTGTTGATGATGACATGTAGCCTAGTGCACGATGGAAATAATTTGAAGGAATCTAGCAGCAGTCTTGTAAATAGTGACCCATAGTCTTTGCAAAATCCTAATCTGAGACTGGCCTGTGACTAGACTGTGACTACAAACTCAATGAATTGTCTTTAGATGTGAGAGGGTCTGAGACAGTAGTCTTTCAAAAATCTTTTCCAAATCTTTGCAAAGTCTGTCAATGTAAGGTAGGCTTTAGAAGCATGGACAGATTGTGTATAATTGGTAAGCTACAGGCAAAATTAAATAAAGTGGCAATTGAGGTATTTTATGGTTTTAAGAGACCTAGGTTATCATCAGTTGGATGGGCTAGTTGGATAGGCATGGTTGACAACACAGCTAGCATATTTTGACAGTTTTAGATCAGGCTGCATATGCCTGCTAAGTTACGACACAGACATAAATCACATGCTTTCCTCAAACTTCAAACTTGAAGTTTGTTATATGTGATGGCATGCTACTTTATTGTTACCTACTGCTGTGATGTGATACAAACATGTTCATCAGCATTGGTTAACCTACTCACAGCACACATCCCTTTCCTTTCCTTCAGTGAGAACTCAATTCTCACCTGCCACTATTTGTCCACAGCGTAGAAAGGGACAGGTTAGAGCCGATTTTACATTTACATTACAATGACATAAAACAATCTACACATCCTTATTATGTTCAAATAGTCATTCCAGTGAGCAATCTATTTATTTAAATGAGTCACATAAGGTAACCATGTAAAACAAATGTGAATAAAAGGAAAAGAGTTTACTGTTTACAGTTACAAAAACCACAAAACATGAAATTAAAATGTCTTTCTTAAAACACAATATTATTACGTTTAGTCGAGATTTAATAAGAGCTTTGCCACTCACCCATAGAGCTTTGACTGGTGAAGAACTCGGACAAAAGTTGCTGTATGCATAGTTTCTCCCATCTCAACTACTGAGGCTCTTAACTTCTTCAGAGTTGTCATATGTGTCTTATGGCCTCACCCTCTATTATTCTTATTGAATTGTCACTCGGTTTGTGGTGACGGCCTGCTCTAGGCAGATTTGCATATCTGCCTTATTTCTTACATTCCACAATGATGGATCTCACTGAACTCCAGAGGTGACTTGAACATTTTTTTTGCATCCATCCCCTTATTTATGCTTGTCAATATTCTTTCAGTAGACTTTCTAGACGCAGGTATCTTTATATTTTTGTAAATGGGCCAAATCAAATTGAGTCTATTTAGTATAAACACTGTATATAGTCTAAATACTCATTATAGTATTTTAGTTTTCAGTGAATCTTAAAATCATGTTAAATCACATCTAGAGGGTATACACTTTCAGATAATGTATATAACATTTATTCGTTTAGCAGACACTTTTACCCAGACACTTTTACTGACAGCATGAGAATATCACTCAAGCTACAGTGCAGAGGAGACCTTAAAGGAACCATATGTAAGAAATGTATTTCGATTAATCATAAAATGGCCCTGATATGTCACTAGACATTAAGAGAACATACTAATTTCAAATACGTATATCACTGACAGCAGTTGTCCAGCCAAGATATTGTCATTTAAAAGTGAAGTTGCAGCCCTCAACTGATGTTGATGTAGTTATGTTGTGTTTTGGTCTTATCACGAAGTCAGTAGTGTTTCGGCATCCGGGTTGCCAGCTCTGCTACCACAGCTGCAGCAGAGCTGGGGCAGTCGTGGTGTACTGGTTAGGGCTTCGGGCTTGTAACCGGAGGGTTGCCGGTTCGATCCCCGACCAGTCCACCACGGCTGAAGTGCCCATGAGCAAGGCACCTAACCCCTCACTGCTCCCCGAGCGCCATTGGTTGGGCTGGGCAGGCAGCTGCTCTGGGTTAGTGTGTGATTCACCTCACTGTGTGTGTGCTGTGTGTGTTAAATTCGGTTAAATTGGGTTAAATACAGAGAAACGTATTTCCCTCACGGGATCAAAAAAGTATATATTCTATTCTATTCTATTCTACAAACGTATAAAAAAATGTCTAACGTTATGAAACCTAAAAGACCTCGTTATGAATCCGAAATACGTCCGAAATACAACAAGGATTGTATAGAGATTGAGAAAGCTGGAAACAGAGAAGAATTTGAAGACAGACGTCAGTGTTGTTAAGTTGCTCAGACAGGTAAGATTCATCAGTTTGGCTAACTTAATTGTACTTAATGTAAATGGACATTTCAAGTATTCATGACAGTCGAACCCAAAGTTATGCATGTTCGGGTAAAGTAAGTAACGTTATGTTAGCGCATACGGTATGGAGGTGGGTAATCGATTTGAAAAGGTACAGTAGGCTAAGGAATTGTTTGGGAAATAACGTTAGCAATGCATTAGCCCCCTTTTGAAAGACCCAAAATTAGAGCGTGCTAGGCAACTCATTCCACCAACAGACATAACAGACGCTCATCAGAAGAGCACAGTGAGTTGGGGATGTGAAGCTGGATCATAGAATTTAAATGAGTGAGCAGATGCAGTAAGTGTCCTATAGGCCAGGGTGAGAGATTTACATTTTATTCTGGCCACTATAGGGAGTCAATGAAGAGTAACTAGGAGGAATTACACGAGGACTAGGCGTGCTGCAGCATTCTGAATCAGTCGTAATGATCTTATTACCCAAGCAGGCATACTAGCTAAAAGTTAATTACAATAGTCCAGTTTTGAGATAACCATGGCCTGTAGGCTACAAGAAGTTGTGTGGAATCTTGCGTCAGATAAGGTCTGATCTTTCTAATGTTGTAAAGAACATGAGAACAAACAAAGAACAACCAACATGATTTTGCAATTGAGGCTACAGTACATGCTCAGAGAAGTAAAGTCGATCATCAATCATGACGTCCAAGTCACGTGCCAATCTAGTTGGGGGTCAGTGAAGATGAGTCAAGCTGGATGTTGATCTGTTGGTGTGTCATTTTGGTTTTGTTGATTGTCCTTTTTAGTCACTTTGTTATGTCCTTTGCCAGGGTGGACTTCACGATTATTTGTTATGAGCTGTGTGTGTTAAATATTTACTGTACACAGTTCAATTTGTCATGAACACTTTTTTTTCAATGTCAGATCATGCCTGGCCTCTTTTATTAAGAATCAGTGTATTTAAGAATGTCTAATGTATTAGACACAATGTCTAGTGTGTAGGTGTCTGACAGGGGAAATCTTCATGCATACATTTGTATTTGATTGATTAGCCCTGTGTATACTCTCCAGTGCATCATGCACTGTTTAGTTTAGTTTAATTTAGTTTAGTTTAGTTTATTGCCACTTCTTGTGTTCTTATTTCCATTGCATCACTGGCAGGAGGCCATTCTTTGCTGCAGCTGCTGGTCATCAGTGCTTGTCAGTACTTGGTAAGCTGCAGTTTATAGGGCTGTTGTTTGCTACTGGTTTATTTCATTTGTTTGCTCCGTTGTCTCACTGATGGAGATAAAAAAAAAAAAACATATTATCATGATGTAGGACGTATAGCCTATACATGCTCTGTATAGTAAAGAACAGTCCACTCCATGTGCCGTATAACCTGGCTGTAGAGACAGATGAGAAATTATAAATACCCATTAGTGGAGCACCTTTGGCAAAAAGCCATTCACCGTCGTACTCCCCAAGCCATGACCTTTAGCTAAAGGTTGTCTTTTTCTTTCTCCCTGCCTAAAACATTTTCACTCCCTTATTTCTTGAAAACATAGTTTACACTGTTCCCCTGACCCCTGTGGAGCAAAGAGAGTCATTAAACATGCCTTTAACTTTTAACATTGTACCAAGTTGACCCATACTACACCGTTGAGTATTTATCTATTTTAACACTTACTTAAATGCAGTGTCAGCCCATATTTTTGTCCACTTCTTGTGTGCTTTTATGTGTTTGTTGGTGATTAGATGGCAACAGATTATTCTCAAGCTGAACAACTTTCATATATTCCCATCATTTTATAATTACTATAACATTTGAATTGTACGTGAAATACTGATCCATGATATAAAACAATAAAGTTTGCTGATTTTCTTTTCTGTAATTTCACAAAATGCAAAAAAAAGTAGATCAAATGACAGCTAGCTGCTCCTGGAAGAAGGAAATGATAGCTTCAGTTGTTAGTACTGTCTCAACAGACCAGCCAGGTTAGAAGATTTTACTTGAACTTGGCTTGTCTGTAGTTAACATGTTAAAGTTATAGAGGAAAATGATCCATCAAAACTTATTTTAAAGCACTATGAATGTCAGACTGTGTTGCTTGTCTTAATTGAAATGCAACTGGCTGACGTCCAAAACACTGTCTCACAGCTGGTGATGGTAGGATGTTTTATGGTGATGGTAACAACACCTGTTAAATATTATTATTCCCCTTTATGGTATATTTCACATTCCTGACGTCAGTTTACCCTTTGATTTATCCTACTTGAGACAAGAAGAGATAAAAATGGTTTAAATTCTCTAATATAAATATCACACACTTGAGGCTTTCCCACATGCACATGCTGAATGAGGGCAACATTTGTATTCATCCTGAGCAATGGCACGGAACAGAGACAACTTTGGGAATCACTGTAATTATTTACAGCTGTCCTCTTGAGGTTTGTCATCTGTGAGTGATTCCAGGTTAGGAACGGAGCTATTTCATGTGTGAAAGATGCTTTTCATAAAGAGAGGCCTTGCTGGAAGTCCACTTGCTACAGACTGGGAAATAATTGGTAAGAGCCAAGCATATCTGTGTTCTAGTTCTCAAACATACTGATGTCATGATTAAAGTTCTGTCCATCTGCACATCAAATAGTGAATAACACGGTTGCTGTGATATTTTCTATACATTCTGATTCTATATGATGAATCAAGAAACATTACTTAGCCTGCAACTCCACTTGAGCAAACATGATAAAAAGTAAAGTGTATATTATCTTTTCTCGTCCAGCATTTTTTATGATCCCCTCCCCTTCACAGCAGGAGTGGATATAAAATAGGGTCACCCATCCCCCTGCATCAACCTTGCCATAACCCCAGGCTCCTGAACTCACTTGTACATTTTAGGCCTTGATAATAAACCAACATCTGCAGAACTTACAAGTGCTTTACTAGAGTTAATTGAGTAAATTGAAGCAAGCTGCGGCACAGTGGTGATCTATGAGCCCCGGTGCTAGGCCCAGAAGGGAGACAACAGATTTACTGCCCAAGACAGTGGGCGGCCTTTTGTTTCGTCCCTGGTTCATGGGAAGTTTGAGGTCAGAAAGGATTAAAATATCTCAGCGAACAAATAGAGTAATTTGAGTGTAATATAAGTACCTCTGTGCCAGTTTCTAAAGGGGATTCAATTGTGATTTATTCAATTTAAAGTCCCCTGAACATTTTTCATCCCACTCTTTTGTACAAAGTGAACAAGCACCATATAGGCTTCTAGTGCATTCTATATTTATGATTTTTTTTTTTACTATTCTTGATTATTAATTAATGAATTAAATTTAGTATCATAATGTTCACCTCTGATTGACATAACTAAGGGTGAAAGTACTGTAAAGGGAAAAAGTGTTTGTATAATAGTAATAAAAGTATATTCCCAGGTCTATACATTTTGAACAAAAAAAATGAAGTATTCCGCATTTCCCTTATTTTATATACTTGTTTGATTTATTTTATTATTATAAGATTTGGTGCATTCTTCAATAGAGTAATCTGATGTGTATGCCTATATTCAGCTTCATGTGGATAAACCAGTCTTGTATGTATGCATTGCAATATGGTGTCAGTCCTGATGTCTGGTGTCATAGTTCATAGAAAATTGCAAACAGGTAACAAGATGTTTTATTTACAGTGTGCAGTACTTTGCATGGAAAGTGTGTAATTTGGGGCCACAGGTGGTTACCCTGTGGGGAAGCAGGACTCCATCTGTTCTTCGCAAGCACTCAATGTCTAGCATAGCATTACTTTCTGCGGCTGACTTTTCACAAAGTAAATTCACTTAAACACAAAATAGGAGATTAATGTGATATTAGTCATAGGATACCAGTTGTAGTAGTGCACAACTATGTAATTTGATGTGAATTATTTTAGTTTGCTTTGACTGCAAATAACCGACCATGTCCATTTTTATATGAATACAATTTGTTATGGTTTGTAATCATGAATAAGTAACTAACTACTAACCAGATTATCTGTAAACCACTCCGCATTTCCATTTAAGCTGTAACTGTATGTGATTGCACATACATACAAACACACACACTAAAGTTGTGTTCATCATTTATTTGCAATCTATATTCACACAATCCTCGTGTTTTTGATGTTTATGCAAAGTCTGCAAGAACTTATAGACTATTTTGTTCTAAAGGACACATACTTCTCAGCATTCCACATCAATGTGTGTGCTTCTGTGGCAGCTAAAACATTATCATACTCCCCTTCAGTCACAATACTGAAGAGATCACACGTGGAGGAGGGATGGGGGAAGGGGCATAAAGCCAAACTCGTTTTCCGCTTGATGGGTTCGAAGTAGAGAATGTGCCTTCACAAGGTAAATGATTAAGGTGAGTGTGTGGGGGGCTTAACTGCACTGCCATTATGCACTTCAAAGGCTCACCCCGTCAGCTTCAATGAAAAGCAAATGTGTTGCCCTGCTGCCCAAATACCTCAAATGTTTTAGCAGGTGCAAGCAATGAGAGTGGAGGGCAGAGGCTGTGGCTGCACCTTGCTAGGGAGAGATCCTGGAGTCCTGCCCTTTGGTGAGATATTGGGGGGGGGGGGGGGGGGGCTGACAGTGCAAGGGGTCAAATCCAGCCTCTGCCATCTATCAGCGCTGTGGTCAGGTGGCAGTTTTCTGGCCCATGTTAAAGGCCAAGAAAAGGTTACATGAGTGTATGTCAGGGAATACTGGGAAGATGTAAATGATTGAAGAATGCACACATAGAATTATTATTGTGTGTGGATGGAGCATCAAACTGAGATCATAGATAATTACAACAGGTCTGTTTTAATGCATTGTCAGCTGAAGCCCTAAATATCCGGGGTCATCCCTATGTTCCCCGGGTCCTATGTTCCCCAGGTCCTATGTTCCCTGCTCGGGGAACATAGGACCCTTTTTCAGAAAAAGGGTCCTATGTTCCCCATTTTTCCCCAAAAGGGTCCTATGTTCCCCGGTTGCAATACATACAGGGGATCATAGGACCCTTTCTCTGAAAAAGGGTCCTATGTTCCCCAGGTCTCCCGGGGAACATAGGACCCTTTTTTTGAAAAAGGGTTCTATGTTCCCCGCTGTGAGAAACTGAACTTTACCAGTCTCACCCACTGCATCCCTCTTTGATTGTAAAATGTTTTGTGAGTGGTAGGTGAAAGACTCTCCTGTGAGGCAGAGTAAGTGAGTATTAGATAGATAGATAGATAGATAGATACTTTATTGATCCCCAAGGGGAAATTAAATTCAATTAGGCTAATACTTTAACTGTGCATTGTTTGTGCTATTTTTGTTGGTAAAATTATCATGACCGCCCTACAGCGCAGGTTTAGTCAGATTTTTTTTTTTTTTTTTTCCATGCGCAATTGTCAGTCAAGGATTCCCGGGACCGGGGTGCACGAAACTTGTTGGACCAACTTTTTTTGTATGTTGGTCTTAAAGGACCATATCAACCCATCCCATAACCACTCATTTCATGTATAGAGCCACCTAGTTAAAAATGAAAAAGCAAAATTGAGGCATTGTAATTGCAGGTATCTTTGGATGTATGCCAAGTTTTGTGTAATTGAGGGACCATACAATAAATTAATATGTGTACATTTAGCGACTGTACACTATGCACACGCACGCATAAACACATAAAGATACATGCACACACATGCAGGCACACACACACACACACACACACACACACACACACACACATACATGTACATGTATACAGTGGGGAGAATAAGTATTTGACCCCATGCTAAAGTTGACTAAAAAGAGGTATATGAAATACCCTTTTCAAAATGTATCTTAATGCCTTAATTAAACAAATGAGTACAAATCCAACCTTTAAGGACATACATTTTCTTTGTGAATGAAGAATGTATCATAAATAGATAAATAAATGTTTTCCTTAAAACACAGGGGCATAAGTATTTGACTCCTATGTTAAATTCCCATAGAAGCAGGAAGATTTTACATATGTTTTAATTTTTAAAGGCCAGTTATTTCATGGATCAAGTTTCCCTTTGCCTTTGGAATCAAAATAGCCCCACATCACCACATAACTCATTGAGCTTAATGCAAATCAAACAGGCTAATAGGCCTAGGCTAACTGAAAAAAAAACACCATGCCAATCTCTAGGTATGGTGAAGGGTATGTGGTGATGTGGGGCTATTTTGATTCCAAAGGCAAAGTAAAACTTATCAGGATGCATAGTATCCTGGAAATAACTGGCCTTTAAAAATAAAAACATATCAAAAATCTTTCTGCTTCTATGGGAATTTAACATAGGAGTCACTATGCCCCCTGTGTTTCAAGGAAAACATTTATTTATTTACGATATATTCTTCATTCTACCCTCCTTACGGGGGTCCAGTTGAGTTGGCGACGGATCAAAACGAAAAACAATGGTTCCATGCTATGCTTGTGGGTCTACATGCGCACCAAGTTTCATGCACCCCGGTCTTTCAGTGGCCCGGGACTTCTTGACGGAAAATTGCGCATGTGAAAACCCCCCCCCCCCCAAATCTGACTAAACCTGACCTACCCACCGCTTCGCTGTGTGGCTGTCATAATAATAGACTGGGGAACATAGGACCTTTTTTCAAAAAAAGGGTCCTATGTTCCCCCCTTTGTATGGGACCGGGGAACATAGGACCTTTTTTTAAAAAAAGGGTCCTATGTTCCCCCGGTCTCCTGGGGAACATAGGACCCTTTTTTTGAAAAAGGGTTCTATGTTCCCCAGTCCCATACTAAGAGGGGAACATAGGACCCTTTTTGGGAACAGTGGGGAACATAGGACCCTTTTTTTTAAAAAGGGTCCTATGTTCCCCGGTCCCATACAAAGTGGGAAATATAGGACCCGGGGAACATAGGACCCGGGGAACATAGGTACGCTCCCAAATATCCAATATCGCTTTCTAGACCTCGCTCCAGATTTTCTGGATTGTCTGCATATTTGAATATTATGTGCAATAGATGATGAAATCCCCCATTTTTTGCAATTTCACATTGAGGAGTATTATTCTTATATTGTTGCATTATTTGCCCACACAGGTTCTCAGAGTGTTAACTAAATGTCCCTAGCGTTTTCTTTAGCATTACACTTTCCCAGCTTTTTATTCAACCAACTTTTTTTTTAGGTGTGTTGCCGGCACACAATTCAATATTCAATATATTTTAAGGAGTTCACGAGATTTGTTGATGATCCCATTCTGTTTTATTTACATTTTACACAGCGTGCAACTTCTGGGTGGTGCTCACAGTCATAGCTGACACCAATTGGTTAAATGTGATGTGAGGAGATGGACAACACAAGCACCATATTTAACAGCAAAGATATTTTTCAGCATATCTTACCAGGTGAGTTTAGTGAGGTAATTGTAGCTAGTAGAGTTAGTATGTTGAGGTAACTGTCACTGACTGAAAACCAAAGGCAAAATGCCTGCTGACCTATATGCTGACAAGAGTGGAGCTGGTATCTTCATTTATCAAGTAAGTACACACATTTAAATCAAGTGTAAGCAGCTTTATGGAAAAATGACTCTTGACTCAGCCTTGGGCAATATTACTGTTGTTTAGAAATGCTATAATGTTGCAGCCTAATGTCAATGCTATGCTGGAGAAATACCTATTTGTCATGCTTGAAATGGATCTTGTGATCAAAAAGCAAAGGCTGTATTGAGTAGGGCTGGTCGGCAGTGGAAACAGAAGGCTTGAAAGAGCCGATTATAGGAGGCTGATCCTGTAAATGTTCCCACAATCTGGCAACAGCCCTGAGTTCCTGCAATGGACAAGTGCCAGATACCACCCCTGTTCTGTCAGCAGTCACACTGTCAAATAACAAGCAAATAGACAAACAAAGAAAATGTAAGTGTCAATACAAAGTAAGTCCAACCAGTATCTGGTGGGGGTGAGCGAGGACCCCATTGGCCGATGCTGTCAACTTTGTCTTTCAGCAATAGGGACTCCCTACGGCATCTGGGCTCCACCCCCATCATTCTCTGTAGCAGCCGGGCTGGTAGCAACCAATGCAGATCTGTTTGTGGGTTGATAAAGGCAGGCAAACACTATAGCAAAGGCTCCTTCCCTTAGCGCTTCACCTTGGGGCAAGGCTCACAGTTCCTCTTGCAACCAAGCAATGTCTCTCCGTTAGCATGTTTCGCCGTTAGCATGTCTCCCCTTCCTCAGACTCCTCTGCTTTCATCACAATTCCCTCCCCTTGTGTTCGGACTTGAGCTGCACTTAAAACAAGGCTCTCACAATTACAGTCTGCCTAATTTGGGCTTTCCGTTGCCATAGTCTATACAGCTGTGAGTTGTTTAGATTCAGCTTACATTGTAACAGTCACACCGATCATAAGGGAAAGCAAACAAAAAACAACTAGTGAAAACCTCTTCAGCCCAACGCAATAAAGTCACAGTCCCAGGTGAAAATAAAGTGTATTTATATAAAAAAAATATTTATTAAGTATAAAAAAATATAAACCCATTATTTGACATCAGTATTTCTGGCATATTATTATTTTCTGTGCTAAATTTGATTGTAAACATATTACAAATGTTTCACAAATATGACATTTTGCCTACTCAATATAGGCTATACCAGCTCAAAAAGCAAATGTTGCAGAAATGTTTTGTAAGCCTAATAGTTTCCCAATAGTGTGATTGAATACTTCAAATATTTGTTGTAGTGAAATTAAAAATAAAAAAAACATAAAAATGCAATCATGCAGTCAAGTATAGGTATACATAATTGTTGTATGAATGTATCAAAATGTGCTTTGCATACTCTAAATATAGACCTATGGATTTTTGAAACAGCCAAAACCATGTTAGGCAACCGCAGTGGCAACTCAGTGTCACTTAGATGTTTTTGTTTGTTATTATGCGGCACATTTATATACCTTGATCTTAATCTGATCTATATCCAAAGTACAGAATGAAGGATCCCCTCACCTCAACCACCACCATCCTGCACCCACCTGCTATGTGGATTTGATGTTTGTTATACCGCTCATGTGTTGTCATGACAGTGTGTTCAAACGCAGCAGCAAGAGCTCGGCTCTGTTTCTGAGATGTTTATATATATATATATATATATATAAATATATAAATATACGCATGGAAAACAATAGCCCTTCAGTTAATTCCAGTAGTTAGATTCAAGTTAATTTTTTTCAAGATCACTATACATCTTTCCGATTTCCCATTTTTATCGCACTGCACCACAGAGCCCTTGAAACTGTTATCCCACTAGTGAAACTGCACAGGCAGCAGAGGGAGAGGAAACAGGGGGAAGCGAGCTGAACTACACATTAGACTAAAGGCCAAGCCACATAGACCTGTACGACCAAGCTTGTTGGTCTCTCATCAACAAGATGGGTAAGCTCAAACAAACCCATGTCTTTTTGTGTGACAGCATTACAGACACAGGCTGAACCACATAAGCCTAGACCCTGCAATAGAGTTCACCAGCTGCCCTGTTTACACTACACTAAATATGACAGACCGGTTGCTGCTCATCTCCTATTGCAGCAACTCCACTTCGGAGCTGCCATGCAAAGTACTCAAACATGCTTGAGCATACTCTGTACGGTCGGTAATATACAACTATGGTGCCTGGCAACAAAATAAGCCTCCATCACAACTATTTATGACCTGGTGTTCTTTGGACTCCTGCGCTCCGCCTTAGTTTTCTATTGTGTCCATACAGTACAGCTGTGAAGCTTCATGCCCTTTTAAGGGAAATGATGGGCCCTTTACCCATGCCTGTAGAACACATTTGTAATGTTAAGGTAATACTTTGGAAGATATTGATGAACGTGACCAAATAATGGCAATAATAATGGTGTAAATTCCCCCTTAAGCTAAGGCCATGTCTGTAGCAGGGGACTCCAGTCAAGCAGATCTTAATTTTGAGGGATGAGAACCAGAAAGGGCGTACAGTATGTGACATTTTTGGCGACAAGAAAGTTCTTGATCAACTCTACTGTCAGAAGGAGAAATCATTTTTAAACTAATTTAAGAGTTATTCGTGAAAAATCAAAGGAATTAACACTGAACACATTGAATCAATTGGTGATCTTCCCAAATGTTTCATACAATGTTCTAGACGTCTACACCAACATACATGTAGCATTCAGATGAGCTATGAGGAATTCTGTAGGATTGAAGTTGTAATGTAGCCACACTGCACTCTTCTACTGACTTTACAACGGCCACACGTGGCACTAAGGGGTATTACGAGAGAGCCGGCCCAATGCTAGCGGGTTTGCATGCTAACTCAACGCTGTGATGCAGTAGGAATAGAGGTGGAGCAACTAGTGCCGTTCTTTGATACTTAAACTGCTGCACTGAAATTGTGTTGACACATAGGACAATAAAAGCATTTCTCAGCCAAAAGCCATGGATAAATAGTAGTGTAACTGTGCGTTCACACCAAAAGCTTCAAAAGCTTCAAGAGCGCCGGAAATCATTCATTTCCAATGGAGAGTCGGCGTTACCGGCTTCAAAAGCGTTCCGGGCGTGAGCGTGGCTTCATGAGCTTCACGGGCGTCAAAATAAAGTTGAGCCTCAGTTAACTTTATGGTAATGAGCTATGACACGGTTCGGCGTCAACTAATCAGAATGTCAAACTCGCAGGATTGCTGCTTGTGGTTTGTTCAAATGTTTCACGTCATGGCTTTGACGCTTTCGGCGCCGAATGCACCGAACTGGGTTGAGCGTCGGGCTATGAGCTTCACCAGCGACTTTGACGCTTTTGACGGTTTTGGTCTGAACGCACAGTAAGGGTACATTATATCTCTAGGAACAAGATGTAGCTTTCAGGGAAGGCAATAAACAAGCCTACAGTACTTCATCAGGGATGAAAAGTTTAATACAGGAACAGTTAGACAGCAACTATGTGCAGCACTTTAAGGCTTTTAAATCCCATATCAACACTCCAAGGGGCCTGTCTGCTCCACCCACAAAATAGTTGATTCTATCGAACCTCCAGGTGAGGACCAACTTGAGAAAGGTGAATGTCGGTCTTTTGTGGCCATACCATTCACACATTTCATGTTGTTTTCACACAGTATGCAGTCAGTGAATACATTTCCACAATGCTTACATTTCCTTAACAGACAAGCTATACCTCTTAACAAAATGATGGATCGTTTTTCTATTATTTACGAATGTTAACACATAACATCCGACAATAGCAAACACAATATTCCAAACCTTAGATACAGTATAAAAACCTCTGCTTCTGCAATGATATCAGTTCAAAAGCAATATATCTCAGCTGGTAATACAGTAAACAAACAATTGAATAAATGACACACATGATGTTGGGTAAATTGGACCAACCACAGCCAATTCCAGTCTGGCTTAGACTCAATGGCAGAGGTTATTTTTTTCATATGACATTGACACAGTAAAAAGAGGACTTTGAGGAGTGATGTTTTTGGAAACAAAAACAGAAAAAGACAAACACTGTGATGTCTGTACGAGGAAGAGTAAGAGCAAGGGGCCCAGGAAGAAGGGCAGGCCAGTGAGAGGAGCAGTGAGAGGTGCAGGAGCAGAGAGAGGAGCAGGGCCAGGGAGAAGAGTAGGCCCAAAGAGAGGGCAAGGTAGAGGTGTAAGAATGTGTGGTGGTGGCATTCCAATGGCTGCAAGAACAGTAGTCAGTGATGAAATGTGTGCCACTATCATTGCCCATGTAATCAACCTAGGCCTTTCACAAAGAAAGGCTGGCGAGATGTAAATATCAGATGCAATGTTGATGACACAGTAATTTTGTGGGGTTTTTTGTTCCCCCCTTTTTATCTGGGCTTTTTGCTGTTGTTTTTTGTTCAGAATGCTCTTGTGTGTTTCATGGATATTTTGTTCACTGTAAGCAATACTGTATAACTTTCTGTTCTATCATACTGTAAACAGTATTTCTACTGTACCTCCTGTATAAACAGTAAACGAAAATGTTGATTTGCTTTTTATTGGAATGCTTTTGAATGTGAACATTACATGTGGATATACAGTTCCCAACCAAGAAATCTAGTGTAAAAACGGTGGTGGTGCAACAACATGGAATGTGTTTTTGAGAGGGAAATGATCCATTTGGCCAATTGTGTTTTGTAGGTGTGTGTCTGTGTTTAGAGTTTTGAAAATGTGTCAAATGAATGGACAAACGCTTGTTAGCGATTGAAAAAAACTGTAATTGATCATAACATTTTATAATTTTATAAATGTATAATTGATCTTCATCTAACTCACAAAAGAAACAAAAATATTTGCAAGCAAAAAGAAATAAAGGCACGCAAAAAAAAGGCACACATAAAATATTCAAAGTTCTGCTGGAAACAGTAACTGAACCCAAGGAATTGATCATTAATGGTCGAGTAATAAGCTCAACCAAGTTCTCGTGGTAAATTCACAACATTCAGATCTAATTTTAACTCATTCTTCCTTACAAGACTGTTTCAGTTCAGCCATATTCTTCAGATGTCTGCTGTGAACGGCTCTCCTGAGGTCATTGCACAACATCTCTACTGGACACTCATCTGGGCTCTGATTGGACGCCTCCTGCTGTCACTCTGAAATGGACCTCTTTGTTTAGGGCTACTGTCCTGCTGCATGTTTCAGCCATTACTGAACTTAAGCTCACCCTGCCATTATCCTGTAGGAAATAATGATAAACGTTTTCATTTTTCATTTCATTTGTCCCTTCATAATGGGTGCTCTCCTGTGCGTGGAAGTTGCATTCCCAATTACATGGAGTAAAGTTAGATCTGCCAAGTGTTGGGTATTGAGAGGACCCATAAAGTTTCATTTGTGCATGTTGTTGTTGCATTTTGACATTGTATTTGACCTTCTCGAGGAAGAGTGCAAAGCAGTTTGCAGTAAAGCTACTAAAGGGCTAAATGCTGGTGTCCTCTCTGTCCTTTGGTACCCTATCCACAGTGTGTGATGAGCGTGGTGGCACTGCTCCCACCTTTATATCTTACTCTGTAACTCTGTGTGTGTGTGTGTGTGTGTGTGTGTGTGTGTGTGTGTGTGTGTTAGAGAGAGAGAGACAGAGAGAGAGAGAGAGAGAGAGAGACCCGAGACATGATGTTTGATGAGGTAATCACGACAATAAGTCCCCTCCCCCAAAATGGTATGATACCATTCATTTGAATGGACATAAAAAGTTCAATATTCGCATGTTGTTGCCATATGGCAACAAATACATTTAGCCAATTTACAAAAAACTCATTATATATAAAGTTATTTTAATGATAAATGCTTCATGTTTACATACTCCAGATAGTGTTTTCATTTTCTTTTCTCAAAGAAATTATGCCTAAATTCTGAATTTTGACCACCCAAAGGTAGCCCATAGGTGGTGGCGGTCACCTAGGTACCTCTCTGTATAAATAGAAGTATTAACAATGTATCCATGTCATGTGACCTAACAATTATTTTTTTAAATCAAAATTTAAATTCCCTTTTTCAAATATAAATAGTAAAATGTAGGTTTTGTGTTACTGCCAATTAGAAACACTATGATAAATCATGTGTTGCCATATGGCAACGCCATGCAATAGAGGGTTAAGCCTAGTCCTGGACTAAAAGCGAAACTTCAAATTATAATAAAAACATCTTCATTGACAAGAGAAAATGACTAGGACTAGGCTTAATTCAAGCACAAGAAACTGGCTGAAAATGTTTAAGGTTTTTAAGAAGCTCTAACCCACATGCCCAAACCCACGTTACCAACTTCAGACTCAAATTGGCTTTCATTAAAATGGTTGCATTATGAGTAGCCTATGTATTCAACATAGACAAGGTGATCAATGTAATATTTTCTGTGTTATCATTGAAAACAGATTGTGTTTGTAGATTATATTCTGAGACAAAGCTGTACAGTTATAGTTATGTCAAAGATCTGTCAGCAATATACATTTTGGATGACCAACATGTTCCAGGACATATTGCTGTTTTGCATCTAGCAGAGAAATATGCACACAAATAAATGATGACATTTCCAGAGACCACACACACACTGATAAAATGTGTACAATCTGTCAACCCAAAAGTCAGTAATAAAATGCATATATAAACGTATATCATGTATATAAATGAATGAAGTGTATGCTGCTCTTTAAACATTTTTAAATAAGACAATTTTATTCAGAAATATAAACAAATAAATACCAATTAAGAGTAATACATAAATAAATGAATAATATGAACAAAAATGACCAGAAGCGAATAGTTTATTCCAAGAAAAAATAAATTGAAGTTCAGTATGTGAAATTGTTGTTGTACACTTACTGAACATCTCCTTAATCAAATCTAACCCTTAACATTAACCATAACTATAAATTATAGAACACAGTGTCAGCATAATATAGCTTGCTGATAATCTGTGCCTCTGTAGATAGTCTGTGGGCAGACTATCCAAATAAAGAAGCTTTTCTTGCAGAGCAGTATGAGAGTAGTATGAGACACTGAATACGGATTAAGTTTGATGAATTACATTCTATTTACCTACCTTTCAGTATTCAATTGCTACAATTGATAATTCAAGGATATGTTCTAATCTTCTAGTACATGTTCTGTTACACTGATGTAAGCAGTTCCACGTCAGTCAGTCACGTTAGTGATTATAGAGATGATTTCTGGCACACACTGCTCAACATTTAAGTAAAGATATTCCACATTCCTTTAACTTTAAGATGGATAACCCAACTCTGTTCTAAAAATGTCATCAGTGTGGTTACTGCATGTTATCTGATATTATGGTTGTCTTTCTTATAGACATGTCAACTATTTGCTCTCGTTCATTTATGTATAGGCCTACTGCAAAATATATCATTAAGCATAATGGCATTATAAGAACACACATATGTATCAATTGTATAATTTGTGAAACAATAAAATTAATGTCTAATGTTTAATCGCCAATATAAGTCAAGTTTTTGTGTGGGATACAAACCCAGGTACTGGACACACACACACACACACACACACACACACATTCTCTATATGTTTTTATGACAATCCCGTTTCATAAATTAATGGCAAGTGTTACAGGAGCTCCATATTATAAACATACATTGGACAATGATATTGGTTAAAAACACTTGGAAATCTAAATTTTAGGAAGCATACACAAACAACACTACACATTTTAACTTGAGCTACGGGTACTGGCAAATTGTACATTACCTTGTCTAACTATAAGGCATTCACAAGACATGTTTCCTTCTCCCTTGAGAGTCATTAGAGCTTACCTGTTAGAAAGGGTTTTCACCTGGGTCAGGAATTATTTGAATTCCCCTAACTTGATTGTTCTTCATTCTGTTTATGGCACTGTTAGGAATCACCGATGAAGCCCGTCTCTATGTGATCTGTGTTATTGTGGGATGGCCTGCTATATTAGCCAAGCCAGACTTTGGGGTGGGGGAATTCCTGCAATTTTTTATGTGTGTGACACAGTGCAGCTTCAAAGCAGCTATTATACAAACAGGTACTAAGACTCTGGTTTGTAGATCACTTATCGAGTCAAGTGTGGAATCCTGGCTTTTGAACTTATCTGGTGAATGGAGCATGAGGTACTTTTCTGCCTCTTCCCTCCATTTTCCACTATCTCAGGCACCAAACTTATCTCAGTAATACTGAGTAAGAACATTTTTGGCATATGCCTGACAAACTGATATAAATTTCTGTCTGACTCAAAAAGAACTTTTCGTTTTTCCAAGATTGCATAAAAGTTTGAAACATCATTGGGTGGGAGTGCTAATTTTAAGTATCTGAGATCTTAGTGGGTATATTGTGTGATTAAATCCAAATGTGAGGGTTAAACATGTCTTTGTGAAACTCGACAATAACCAAAACTAAAATGTGTCTATAAAACATAAAAAGGACATAATAGTTTACAGCTTTTCAATCAGTACTATGAATCAAACCATCAACTGCCTTTATTACCAAACAGCAATTTGTATGTCACCACTATCTATTATGCCAGAACCTGCACAAATTTGATCTTCATGTGTGACGCTAAGCTGAAAACATGACTGATAGTACGTCTGGCATCTTCCTAATCAAGGTTTGGCAACATCAACAGAGAGAGGAATCTAGCACCCTCATTACACAGCAACCACTCTAATTACAACTTGCTCAAGAGCTGTTATTCTACACCTTGTAGGGACAAAGACAGCACTCCTCCAACCAGCACCTCTGGCTGAAACCTAACACTCTTCTAAATAAATGAGCTCCCTCTTTAAAGATGGGTCAGCAAAAAAATACACCCCAGTGGAAAAAGAAAGACAACAACAGACAGGTGCTTTTTAATGAGAAAAACATTACAGTAATTTTAGGAAATGAGTAGTTGATACTCAATGTAATGTAATGTATTTACAAAATGAAATTGCTTAGAAATGGGGCATAGAATTGAATGTCATGGTCACCTAACGCCTACCTCAGACACAGAAGCAGAATGTGTGTATTAAGTACTTTCCCAAAAAATATATGTTCAGATTTTGTTCTTCTGTACTTTTCAGACCCAATATCCAATATGACAAGACAGAATCAATTGTGTGTGCGTGTGTGCGTGTGTGTGTGTGTGTGTGTGTGTGTGTGTGTGTGTGTGTGTGTGTGTACGTATGTGTGAGTAAGTGAGTGAGTGAGTGAGTGAGTGAGAGAGAGAGAGAGCGCGTGTGTAGGATGTAAGACCCAAGACGAGATGTTTGATGAGGTAATCACGACAATAAGTCCCCTCCCCCACAACAGATTCATTAACCTTCCAAAAGCCTTTTGCAGGAGTGCAACTAAAACATGTTAGACATCTTGGATTTTGTATATATTACATGATGTGTCATCATGACAACCACGCGTCATCACCTGAATGTTGTTAGGGAACAACTAAAATATTATCTTTTGTTTTTGGAGGAAATGTTACAGTGTGATGAGGAGAGAGATGCAAGCTTCTGGAGATGTTATTTTTAACTTCACTGAACCGAAAAGGGAGGGACATCTCTTCAAGTGAGTACACGAGATACAGTATGAGATGGCGCCTTTGGTGAGTTACCTCAAAAGTGAAGTTAAATAGAATAGTCAACAAACAAATAAATATAGTTAAATAGGATAGTGAAAGAAACATCAAATGAGGAATACATGTTATCAGATGGACTGATAACTGACAACTTATTACAATTGTATAGTGTTTCATATTTCAAATAATGTGTGACTTCTCTCTAATGCTGTCTCCCTTTTGTACTTTTCTGTCCTAATTAGTAATATCTCAGTTCTGTATTTGTGAAAGATTGTGAGCCAAAGCTAGAGGACAATTGTGGATTTAATTGCTCAAGATATAGACACAACATGGAACATCCATAGGGGCCAATTGTTTTCTTTTTTTCTTTGTTTCCCCATGTCATGTTGTCATTTTCTGTCCTCCTTGGTGTCATCCTCTGCAACTCTGCCAAGGACCAATTTTTAGGGATGTGATCAAAAAGAATATATGTCTTTAGTAAAGCATTATTAAAGGCTGTATAAAAACAAGTCTGTTGGCTGTATTAGACCATACTTTTGTTATTCTTTTTCTTATTCTCAATATCATCATCTTACTTTTAGCATTATTATTATCATCATTACTAGTTTTAGTCAAGGATATTGACAGACTTAACCATTTTAGTCAAGAATATGTTGACAGACTTTGGCAATTATCACCAAAATGTGATTCCTTTTTTTGCAATAGTCAAAAGACCTGACACATGAAGTGCTTTCAAACACTGTATTGTGTAATATCATACAGTAACATAGCTAGAAATTACTGTCTTCCTGAAAAATATTGTGGTAAACGCATGCAGAGCTGAACATGGCAGTGGTGTTACCTTGTGACATCTAGAATATCTGTTAGATCATTTATTGTAAAACTGATGTGGAAAAAATATAGACTAAGTTAGCTCTCAACTGCAACGGAAGTCATGCATTAGTAGAATAACCAGATCATTGTCATGGTAAAGTTATATTTTAAACCTATTGTAGTGAATATGTTATGAGTGGCCAGTTGTGTAACTTCAAAAGTATATCTCAAAATTATGAATAATAAAATGTTGGATCATTTGTGTGAAATTGGATATGTTTAAGTCTTGTGTGGGGGCAAAATGCTTTTTTAAGTGACCTCAGTTATTTAATTATTCATGCATGATAAGGTAATAGGCTTCAAAACAATTTTGTTCTACAAATCAACCAAGTATTTATAACAATGGGAAACAATAAATTAAACAAGATGTTCATTAAACAAGATGTTCAAAGCAACACCACGTTATGTATCGAGGCCCTCCACAAATCCCAGTGTTCTTTTTTTTTTTCAGTGGACAATATGGCAATGCTGATCAATCACTCAAACCAGTGTTGTTCTTCTTAAACTTTTCATTGAGCTTACCAGGTGCCCTAACCAGCGATTTTCAGTGGAAGTGTATAAAGCCTAAGTGCAACTCAGAACACTTCAAAAAGGCTTTGCATTTTACATTCTATGCTCAAAAGCTGGAATGCAGTGAATGCAATGAATGCAAAAGCCAGTTTGTCTTTAAATTAGTGTGGAAAAGTAGCCCCTCCTTTTCCCCTGCTCGCCTGTCTTTCCCCGCGACATTTAAACTGACTACCTTCTCCTACACGATCAAACACGCTTACACGCACGCATACACTTAGCTTTTAATGTTTGCAATTACACGCGGTGCTGGCAACCGCGACGCAATTCATTCATACGCAATCGGTAGTTACACATCTTTCAGTTACTCACCAAACATCTGCAAACATCATAGCGAACGACGAGGTACCCGTCGATTCTGCTCCATAACCCATTCCGTTCTGCTAGTTCATACATTGTGCACGCAAACACCAACAATACACTGACCGTTCTTACTTTCACTTCCTGGTCCCGCATCACATTGTTTCCCCAAGAAACACGAGCACAATGGCTCTGGCTATTTTATTCTCTGTTTGGGACAGAGGAAAGTCTTCATTTGGCCAGGGGGTGCTATTGTCGCAATATAAATAGATATTTTGTATTTGACATGTAATTATTATTTAATTATTAATATATTAGAATGTTATTATTATATATATGCAAATATGGTGAATTATGCTCCATGTATGTTTGTAATTTCTATGTAATGTCTGTGGAAGTATTATATAGTACAAATTACCCTGTTATATTGGTATTGACCAATTAGTGGTAATAGATGGCTTTATTTAAAGCGAGGGATTTCTTCCCTCTGGGTGGGAGACTGTTGTATCAGCTTGCTGAGAGGTTGGAACAGAGTGTAACTGAGTGTCAGAATTGTGCTACGAATCTTGCGAAACCGGTTGGTTGATTTTTGTTTATTTTTTCGGAAAAGTATTTTTGTTGGCATTGCCTGGAACACGTTTTTTATAGCACTGTAAATAAATTCGCACTCTTCACTATAATCCACGTTTGCTGTTGGCTGTGTCTTCGCCTCATCACCCCCAAACCTCAGTGTGTCTTGTCGCCACTATCCTGTGTGGACTTGGGCAGCAAGGCCCATTTTTCACAGTTGGTGTCAGAAGTGGGATCGTGGCGCCCTCTGGAGCACTGAGAAAGAAGCCAGGAAGACGGGCTCAGATTCGGCAGGAGATGTCGTTCCGACGGCTGGCCAGGGAGGGCCTGCAGGAGCAGGCGGAGGAAGGTGCCACAGGAGGAGAGCCGGTGACTGACCCTGGTGAGACCCCAGATATCGCCGCTCTGTATAGCCTCCTACAGAAGTCCCTGCAGACCCAGGAGCGTGAGTCGCTCAAGCAGGAGCAGAGGTGGCGGAATGTGCAGGTGCAGCTCAACACTTTCCGGGATGAGTTGGAGCAGATAGGTGACGGAGGCAGAGCACCAGCGGCCCCAGCGGCCCCAGCAGGACCAGCGGCCCCAGCGGCCCCAGCAGGACCAGCAGCACCAGCGGCTCCAGCAGCACCAGCAGCACCAGTGGCTCCAGCAGCACCAGCAGCACCAGCGGCCCCAGCAGCACCAGCAGCACCAGCGGCCCCAGCAGCACCAGCAGCACCAGCAGACCCGCTGATGCCAGCAGCACCACCAATGGCACCGATTCCGGCAACATGGACCAGAGCAGCCGTGCCAAAGCTGGAGGAAGGTGACGACGTAGAGCAGTACCTGACCACCTTCGAGAGACTGGCTACAGCCTACAGGTGGCCCAATGCAAACTGGGCTATATTCCTGGTGCCTTATCTGACCGGTAGGGCACGGGCTGCGTATGTAGCCATGGATCCATATGACGCATTGGATTACCTCAAGGTGAAGGAGGCCATTTTGGCCAAGTATGAGATCAATGCAGAAGGGTACCGGCTGAGGTTCAGAGACCCGACCCTAGAGCCGGGGGAGACCCCGAAAGAGTTTTACAGCCGGCTAAAGGACTTGTACGGCAAGTGGATTAAGCCGGTTGAAAAGACTGTGGAGGAGATTGGGGAGACCCTCATTTTGGAGCAGTTCCTGCGCTCCCTGTCTCCAGATGTGCGAGTGTGGGTCAAGGAGCACGACCCACAAACAGGACACAAAGCAGCAGAGCTGGTGGACGCTTTCCTTGCGGCTCGCCGTGGTCCAAAGGACTTCCGCCAACAAAGCTCCAGCAGAACAGTGACTAAAAGTAAGTCTGGGGGGTATGGGAGTGGTTTTGGTCCTAGGATTAGCGAGCAGAGTAGGGGTCCAAGCACAAAATACTACCCACCACAGCACAACACTCATGCTAAACCTACTAGCCCACCTTCAACTACACCTCACATGAGTAGAGACAGCTTTGTGTGTCACTTTTGTGGTAAGCCAGGTCACATCAGCAGAGAATGTCCAGTCAGAAAAGCAAAGAGCTCCATGTGTTTAGTCCCTAAAGACCCTGTGTATGTTGGCAAGGTGCAGACCATAGAGGTAACCGTGAATGGCAGGCCAGCAAGGGCTCTTCTTGACACAGGCAGCACCCAGACTCTCGTGCAACCTCACCTGGTGGATCAGCCTGAAATGCTAACAGGAGGATGCCTCAGAGTGTGCTGTGTCAATGGTGATGAACATGAGTACCCTATAGCAGATATCTGTCTCGAGGTGCAAGAGCAGACATATAAGCTTAAAGCGGGCATTGTCAGAGGGTTGGGCCATCCAGTTGTCTTGGGCCAGGATGTGCTCATACTGCCAGAACTGGTGCAGTCTACTCCGCCAGTGAGTATGGTTGCTACTAGGTCTCAGACAAAGACTGACACGCAGAGACTGTTAGAGCTGATGCCATACAGCCAAGTGGAGATCCGTTCTCCAGAGAACGCTAAAGTAGCAAAGACCCGTCAGCAGCGCAGAAGAGAAAAGCTGTTGGGTACTGTGAGGGTTATGGCTGACTCAGAGCCAGAACCACTTCCTGTTGAGAGGGAAGATGTATGGGAAGTTCCCCAGAATTTAAAAGAGCTGCAGAGGCAAGATGAGTCCCTAAATGAGCTCTTCAGTAAGGCTACAGAGGTTGAAGGAGTGAGCACAGGCCAGGCAAAAGGTCTCTCAGGAGAATTTTACTTTGTGCAACAGGGCCTGTTATATCACCAGCCTGAAGGGGGCAGCACTGAGCAGCTAGTAGTTCCCCGTAGCCTAAGGCCAAAGATACTGACCTTAGGGCATGACATTCCCTGGGCAGGTCATTTGGGTAGTGTAAAAACACTTCAGAGAATAGCTGGCAAATTCTTTTGGCCAGGCATATATACTGATGTACACCGACACTGCAAAACATGCCCCACATGTCAACTGACAAGCAAACACAAAGTCAAGCCTTTCCCACTACAACCTCTCCCCGTGATTGATGTGCCGTTCTCTAGGATAGGGATGGACATTGTTGGCCCCTTAGAGCGCACACAGGCAGGCCACCAATATATCCTGGTAATCTGTGATTACGCCACTCGCTACCCCGAAGCTTTTCCCCTACGAAAGGTCACGACTAAAGCCATTGCCACTGTATTGTTACAGTTATTCTCCAGGGTAGGGATCCCTAGCGAGATACTGACTGATCAGGGAACAGCCTTCCTCTCAAACACAATGAAGCAAGTATATGGGTTATTGGGGATTAAGGGTATTAGGACCACTCCTTACCACCCCCAGACCGATGGTCTGGTAGAAAGGTACAACCAGACCTTGAAGGGCATGCTAAGGAGGTTTGTGGCTTCCAACGGCAAGGACTGGGACCGTTGGCTCCCCTACCTCATGTTTGCCTACCGGGAGGTTCCCCAAGCCTCGACAGGGTTCTCCCCATTTGAACTTCTGTTTGGCAGACAGGTGAGGGGCCCTCTTGATCTCCTCAGAGATGCCTGGGAGTCACCAAAGGAGAGTACCACCAACATCCTCACCTATGTCATCACCATGAGGGAGAAGATGGAGGAGATGACCAACCTGGTGAAGGACAACCTGCAGCAGGCGCAACAGACTCAGACCAGCTGGTATGACCAAAAAGCGAGGCAGCGAACCTTCCAGCCAGGCCAGAAAGTTCTCCTACTCCTGCCTACGGAGGAGAACAAGCTGCTGGCCAAGTGGCAGGGGCCGTATCGCATCAGCAGGAAGCAGGGGCCCACCACCTACGAGCTGGAGATGCCAGAGAGGAGAAAGCAGCGGCAGGTGTTCCACATCAACCTGCTGAAAGAGTGGCACGAGAGAGAGGTGCCGCTGAGCCAGCAACTGCTGGTACAGGCAGTGAAGGAGGAGGAAGACACCCCGGAGCAGTTCTTCCCTACAGACCATCCAGCGGGGGAGATCGACATCAGCCATCTCACCCCACAACAACAGCAGGAGTTGCGGGCTGTCATTCCTGACCGCCTGTTCAGCGACCAGCCTGGAGTCACATCCATGGCTGAACATAACGTCCAGCTGAAGGACTCTGCTCCAGTTCGGCAGCGGATGTACCGAATTCCAGAGCGAATGTTGCCTGCCCTCCAGGAGGAGCTGCAGGTGATGCAAAGATTGGGAGTGATCGAGCGGTCAGAGAGTGCCTGGAGCAGCCCTATCGTCCTGGTTCCAAAGAAGGACGGCAGCATCCGTTTCTGCATCGACTTCCGCCAGGTAAACTCCCAATCACATTTTGACGCCTATCCTATGCCCAGGCTGGAAGACCTCATCGAGCGCCTGGGTAAGGCGCACTACATTTCCACCCTGGACCTGTGTAAAGGCTACTGGCAGGTGCCCATGGCTACGGAGGCCCGGCCCTGCACAGCCTTCAGGACACCCCACGGTCTGTTCCAGTTCAAAGTTATGCCGTTTGGCCTGCAGGGGGCGCCCGCGACGTTCCAGCGGTTGATGGACCGTGTGCTGGACGGGACTGGTGCCTTTGCGGGCGCATACTTAGACGATGTGGTCGTCTTCAGTGCTACCTGGGACGAGCACATGCAGCATCTTGCTGAGGTGCTACGTCGCATCCATCAGGCAGGGCTGACTGCCCAGCCCAAGAAATGTGCTCTGGCACAGCAGGAAGTGCGGTACCTGGGTCATATCCTAGGTCGTGGGGTAATACGACCCCAGAAGGACAAAATTGAGGCTATCCGCGACTGCCCGCGGCCCCAGACCAAGAAGGATATCCGGTCCTTTTTGGGGCTTGCGGGGTGGTACCGGCGGTTTGTGCCTAACTTTGCGAGCCGAGCTGTGGCTCTCACCGACCTGACCAGAAAGTCTGGTCCGGTGAAGGTCAAGTGGGAGGAGCAGCATGAAAAGGCCTTCCAGGATTTAAAAGACGCTATGTGCAGCGCTCCAGCGTTGCAGAGCCCAGACTTTTCTCAGCCATGGACTGTACAGACTGATGCCTCTGGAGTAGGTCTGGGGGCTGTACTACTCCAGGGTGAGGGAGAGCAGCAACGACCGGTGGCTTTCATAAGCCGCAAGCTGTTTCCCCGGGAGACACGGTACTCCGCCGTTGAGCTGGAGTGCTTGGCCATAAAGTGGGCCTTGGACACTTTTCGCTACTACCTTCTAGGTAGAGACTTTGTCCTTGAGACGGACCACAGAGCCTTAAAATGGCTGGGCAAGATGAAGGACACTAATGCACGTATAACACGTTGGTTTTTGGCTTTGCAGCCCTTTAGATTTGATGTGCAGTTTAGGGCTGGCAAACAGAACGTGGTGGCAGATTTTCTGTCTCGCCACCCCAGTGGCGAGCCTCCAGAGGAGGAGGGAAATGTGGAAAAGTAGCCCCTCCTTTTCCCCTGCTCGCCTGTCTTTCCCCGCGACATTTAAACTGACTACCTTCTCCTACACGATCAAACACGCTTACACGCACGCATACACTTAGCTTTTAATGTTTGCAATTACACGCGGTGCTGGCAACCGCGACGCAATTCATTCATACGCAATCGGTAGTTACACATCTTTCAGTTACTCACCAAACATCTGCAAACATCATAGCGAACGACGAGGTACCCGTCGATTCTGCTCCATAACCCATTCCGTTCTGCTAGTTCATACATTGTGCACGCAAACACCAACAATACACTGACCGTTCTTACTTTCACTTCCTGGTCCCGCATCACATTGTTTCCCCAAGAAACACGAGCACAATGGCTCTGGCTATTTTATTCTCTGTTTGGGACAGAGGAAAGTCTTCATTTGGCCAGGGGGTGCTATTGTCGCAATATAAATAGATATTTTGTATTTGACATGTAATTATTATTTAATTATTAATATATTAGAATGTTATTATTATATATATGCAAATATGGTGAATTATGCTCCATGTATGTTTGTAATTTCTATGTAATGTCTGTGGAAGTATTATATAGTACAAATTACCCTGTTATATTGGTATTGACCAATTAGTGGTAATAGATGGCTTTATTTAAAGCGAGGGATTTCTTCCCTCTGGGTGGGAGACTGTTGTATCAGCTTGCTGAGAGGTTGGAACAGAGTGTAACTGAGTGTCAGAATTGTGCTACGAATCTTGCGAAACCGGTTGGTTGATTTTTGTTTATTTTTTCGGAAAAGTATTTTTGTTGGCATTGCCTGGAACACGTTTTTTATAGCACTGTAAATAAATTCGCACTCTTCACTATAATCCACGTTTGCTGTTGGCTGTGTCTTCGCCTCATCACCCCCAAACCTCAGTGTGTCTTGTCGCCACTATCCTGTGTGGACTTGGGCAGCAAGGCCCATTTTTCACAATTAGGCAACTACTTTTTGACGAGAAAGCCATATACATTATCAGCCAATGTTGCAGAACTTAACCATAGCCTGCAACCAAGTTGATTACATGTACACGTTTTATGTCTTAAATAGCACCTGTAATGAAATATGTTGTGTAGACAGAGTTGGGGTTCTGCAGTTATCAAACTAATCAAAATAAATGTTTGTGAGATTACAGTCATTGCATGCCGAATGGGTTGCTGGCTACCATGATTTGAATTCATTCATTTAGACTTGAAAAGTGACACATTTTCAGACTTGCATTAATGGAGACACCACTGTTGGAACTACAATACTCCCCACCAAAGTAAAATGTTATTTCATGTGTTTGTTTATGTTGCTACAGCTCAGTTTAATGAAGCATATATTAATTTGGTCACTTGGTCATGCATCTAAAGTAGTGGAGCCAGAGCCTTGAGTCTATGTATATCCCTCTGATTATGTTCATAAAGCATTATGATGTTATAGTATCCTTACAGCTTGAAGTGTCACCAAGCACTATAAAGCTCACTCTACCACTTGGTTATAGCAATTTCCAACATCTTTGTTATAGAGCTTTAGCATATTCAATTGTGAATTCAACAAATAATATCTATGTTTGTGGTTCCATGCAAGCTTTAATATTGATAGATATGTCTTGTTTGTATTTAGAGCTCCAAGTAAAGAAGCTACAGGACTCCTATTTTCGGTCTGAAAAAAATGTTTCTGCATTAAAACCACATCTGCAGCCATAACCGTATTAGGAACAGACACAAATGGATCACCTTAGGCCCCAAATCAGTGCATGATCTCACAAAAAAAGAAGTTCTGTCCACAGGGGTGCTAATAAGCAAATGTAAGTTTTTGCCCATATCTCAGAAACTGAATGGAATTTTTGACAATAATTTATTTCCTCTTGTTCCTTCAGAGCTCCTGCATCGCCAGGCAATTTGACCATGGCAAATTTTCCCGCCATTTTCAAAAATCTCAAAAGTGAAACTAATCTACTGTATCTCCTCCTAGACCCAATTTTCAATTTTCAAAGTTTCCCAAGAGACACAGACATCCATCAGCACTAGATTGCCAAAATGAAGTGTGATATTTTGACAATTAGCCAAGCACCAATTCTCTTACCTGCATTATGATGCAGCCCTCTATCCTATTAATATATCCTTTAAACTGATCTCAGGATGAAATTTTCTTCATTGGCCTACTTTTCAACATTCATTATAGTGAACCTTAATGGTAAAGACTCAAGGTGTTTTGTCAAGCCATCAAGCTTGCTATCAAACTAGCTCAAATTGTATGACACTGTATTAGCGCAACCGCAGGTTTAACTACCTCACCCTCCTATTTGTGTTGAAAATGTTCAGAATTGTGCTCAAATGTCATAAGTGTATATATAGGCCTACACTGTAATGACACAATCTTAATTTAATTTAACACATTCTACACAATATAAATCAAATATTCAAAATATAAAATACTATAAGGTTTGCATATTACATTTAATTAATTATGAATTAAAAAATCAAATGTTAGTAATATAATGTCAAACATCTGGTGCCTATTTTTCAGCACTACTTATCTTGAATCAAAAATGTGATAGCCTGTTACATTGTTGCACTAGTTATACTGACCTGCGTGAAGCTGGCCCCCCATGTCATTCAAAAATGATTAAAAACACTGCCATTCGTTTGTGCTACGTTTGTGCCGGTTTGTGCCGTAAAATGATCGTTTGTGCTGTTAAGGGTTTTTAAGTAATTCAACTTTACATTTTCTGGCCAGTGACGTCACTCAGCCCCCCATACATGTCCAAATTTCCCCAAAATGGTCTCAATCGTTTGTGCTACGTTTGTGCTGGTTTGTGCCGTTAAAAGTAACATTTGTGTTGCTTTGGTTTTTAAGCTATTCCACTTAATTTGTTACACACGTGACGTCACCCAGCCCCCCATCAATGTCCGAATCTTCCAAAAATGGTCTCAATCGTTTGTGCTACATTTGTGCTGATTTGTGCCGTTAAAGGAAACATTTGTGCTACTATGTTTTTTAAGTTATCACACTTTGTTACAGGAGTGACGTCATTCAGTCCCATTCAGCGTCCAAATCTCCTCAAAATAGTTGCGATCGTTTGTGCTACGTGCGTGCTGATCTATTTCATTAAATGTTTGTGTTGCCTACTATGTAGAGGTTAGCCAGGGGGGCTTGTCCAGCAGTTTTAGCTTATGCTTATGACATCACCCAGCCCCATCAATGTCCTTATCGATTTACGGTGCTACCCTCTTTACTTGGCTGTTTCTGCTGCCCAAAATGTTATACACCAGTTGCTGGTGCGTAACGTCAGAATTGCTGTAACCAGAATTAACTGGTGGCCTTGGAGACGACTTCAAGTAGCTGCGTAAATGCTGCTTGTGTGCGCAACACTCTGTCATTTTGATGCATAGGCCAAAAACAAACTTTTGCTTATTTTAAAGAATATACAGTGCAGTGATGAGTTGGGAAGTTATGGTAGGCTAGGCCAATTTGGAGTGAGGGTACATACAAAAGGGAAATTATCTCTCTACTCGTAGATGCCTGCTGCTAAAGCACACCTGCACTGTCGGAGATTGGAGTAACTGAGCCGGCGTTTCTCCTCAGCTGCAGACTGATGGCCAGCAGTTAATTCTGGTTACAGCAATTCTGACGTTACGCACCAGCAAATGGTGTATAAAATTCTGGGCAGCAGAAACAGCCAAGTAAAGAGGGTAGCACCGTAAATCGATAAGGACATTGATGGGGCTGGGTGATGTCATAAGCATAAGCTAAAACTGCTGGACAAGCCCCCCTGGCTAACCTCTACATAGTAGGCAACACAAACATTTAATGAAATAGATCAGTGTAACAGAGTTAAAAATGTAGTGTATTATTATGATTTTCGCAAAAAATGAAGCAGCCTTGTTTAAATGTAAAAGGGAGCCACCCTTGGTCATATTGTGTACTGCAGGTCTGCTGCATGTAGTCCTGTGTTGTTTCCCTACCAGATCAGAGAAGTCATGCTTGTGATCTGGTAGGTTCACTGTACAAAGCACTCCACACAGTATATCAGTTCTCTTAAAGTAACTTGATGTTTAAGTTGGTAACTTCGATGTTTTCCATGTATTATATTATTTGACATACACTGTAGCGACCATACCTCTTTTTGCATGGTTTTACAGAGTTTGTTAATGTTTTCCAGTTAAACCGTAAGTTTCTCCACACTGGTTACCGTGACTAGCAGTAAACTACACTAGCCACGTCCATGCTTTTAATGTACTGTAAGACTCCAGGCTCTTGTTGAAACTTCAGCTCTTTATTGATCAATCAAATAACAAACGAGTTGCTGTTAGCCACAACTCACGCTAATAATAGTGCTATTTACGAACACCGCACCTCTCGACACTCTGTCCAACTTCACTCTCAGAACTACACACCACACACACACACGCACACACGTAACTCCACCCCCCCAGTTCCCCTTAAAGGGACACAACCATTTTGTGAACTCAACTGCAGGTAAAAGGTAACATTTAACAGGATATCACACTGCCCCCCCCTTTATGAAGCCCCTCGCCCTCGAGGGGTCATTGAAAAGTCATTAAACCGTGGCGGTCTCCGCCGCTGTCTCTGTGGCCTGCTCGGGTCTAGTCCTGGTCGGCCTTGCAGTGTTCCAGGGGGGTTAGTGGGGAATGCTGAGGGGGATTCAGGGACATTAAGGCTGGGGGACATCTGAGAAGGGGAGGCCAAGGAATTTGAATCTGCAGAGGGTCCGGGGTTTGTCTGTGAACTAGGCCCCTGTTCAAACAATGGAACAGAATTGCCTCTGTATGGCGCTAATCTGTCCCGGTGGAGAACTACCCTCCTACCCCTAGGGGGAACCTGTACCCTATACACCACCTCACCCACACGCTCTATGACCCTACAAGGGCCATCCCAGTGGCAGTCCAGTTTGGGGCACCGCCCCTTTTTCCGTTTAGGGGTATAAACCCAGACCAACTCCCCGGCCTGGAAATCTCTGCCCTTACTCCTCACATCATAGTTCCGTTTTTGCCTCATGCCGGCCTTCTCCAGCTGGTCTCTGGCAAACGCATGGGCCTCTTCTAGGCGGTCCTGAAGCTTTCGAGCATACTCCAGACCCGGTGGATGTTCAGTGTCCGGTGGCCTACCAAATGCCAGCTCTGCAGGTGTCCGAATCTCTCTGGCTAGCATTAGTAGTGCAGGGGTACAGTTGGTGGAGCTTTGGACAGCAGAACGATATGCCATTAAAATCAAAGGGATAAGTCTGTCCCAGTCGCGCTGGTGGTCTGCAGTGAGAATGGCTAGCTGCTGTTGCATAGTCCGATTAAACCGCTCCACGAGGCCATCACTTTGTGGATGTAATGGTGTGGTGCGTGTTTTCTGCATGCCTAACCGCTCACACATGGCAGCAAACACCCTGGATTCAAAATTACGACCCTGGTCGCTGTGGATGACCTCTGCAGCTCCAAACCGGCTGAACATGCCCTCTATCAGTGCCTCTGCCACTGTTTCAGCTTCCTGATCTGGTAGAGCATAGGCCTCTGGCCATTTCGTAAAGTAGTCCATAGCACATAGCACATATTTGTTTCCTCTGTCTGTTTCGGGAAACGGGCCCATTATGTCCACCCCTACCCTCTCCATCGGTGCCCCTGATGCTTGTTGTTGCAGGGGGGCATGAGAACGGTCCAAGGGTCCTTTGTGTGCTGCACATGCATCACAGCGTCGACAAAAATCTTCAACATCACGACGGTGCTGCCCCCAATAGAACCCCTGGCGTAGCCGATGGAGAGTTTTAGTACTCCCGAAGTGACCAGAGCCAGTGCTTCCATGACAGGCCCCCAGCACGGCTTCTCTGAGGCCTTTTGGCACCACAACTTGCCACCTCTCCTCTCCTGTGGCTGGCTTCTTCCATGCACGCTGCAGTACCCCCTCAGACAGGCGCAGCACATTGAATTTACTCCACAGACTTTTCGTGGCCACCGACAGTCCTGACACAGCCTCCCAGGGTGGTCTGTGGCCACTGAGGACCCACTGACGCACTGGCCTCAGGTCTCCGTCCTCCTCTTGACGGGCGGCCAACTCAGCAGCATCCACAACCTGCATCGCACAGCATGTTGGTTCGGCAGCAGTCTCCTCGCCCCGTAGCTCTCTCTCTCTGACGTCCTTTCTGTCGCAGTAGCTACAGCCATCCACAGCACACGGGCGCCTGGACAAGGCATCCGCGTTAGCGTGCTGAGCCCCAGGCCTGTGCACCACTGTGAAGTGGAAAGACTGCAGCTCCTCAAGCCAGCGTGCAACCTGGCCCTCTGGCTCCCGAAAGGACATCAGCCACTGGAGCGCAGCATGATCTGTCCTGATGGTGAAAGGCACGCCGCACAAGTAATACTTGAAGTGCCGCGCAGCCGTCACAACGGCCAGCAGCTCACGCCTTGTCACGCAGTAACGCCGCTCACTCTTATTGAAGATGCGGCTGAAGTACGCCACCACACGTTCTCCTTCAGGCCCTGTTTGTGATAGTACCGCGCCCATGCCCACATTGCTGGCGTCGGTATCCAACAGGTAAGGTAAGGCTGGGTCTGGGGGGGTGAGGATTGGGGCATGTGTGAGGGCCTGTTTAAGAGTGCTAAATGCCTCCTGGCAGTCTGCGGACCATGTGAACGGCTGATTTTTCTGAAGCAGGCGGAAAAGAGGTGCACCAATGCAAGAAAACCCCTTCACAAACCTCCGATAGTAAGAGGCCAGTCCTAAGAAACTTTTGAGTTGTCTCTGATTATTAGGGATTGGCCAGTCTCTAATAGCACAGGCTTTCTCTTCAAGTGTGCTGATGCCCTCACTGCTCACTCTATGGCCTAAAAACTCCACTTCCCTTTTCATGAAATGGCATTTTTCAGGATGCAGTTTAAGCCCTGCCCCAGCTATTCTCTCCAGCACCTGCCTCAGAGAATCTAATGCAGCCTGAAAGGACTTCCCATGAGCTAGGACATCATCTAAATACACTAGGCACTCTTGGCGGGGAACACCAGCAAGGACATTGTCCATAAGTCTCTCGAATGTCCCTGGGGCATTGCATAATCCAAAACTGAGAACTTTAAACTGCCAGTGCCCCCTGCCAGTGCTGAACGCGGTCTTTGGTCTCGACTCAGGAGTGATGGGGACCTGCCAGTACCCACTCCGGAGGTCAAGTGATGAGAACCATGAGGACCCAGACACCAGGTCCAGTGTCTCATCCACCCGCGGGATGGGGTAGCAGTCCTTTCTCGTCACTTTGTTCAATGGTCTATAGTCCACACAAAACCTCCATCTCGAACTCTTTTTCTTGGGGACCATAACCACAGCTGACGACCATGGACTGTCTGAGGGTTCGATGATGCCTGACTTGAGCATGGCGTGGACCTCCTGATCTGCAGCCTCCTGTTGCACCATGGGTAAGCGGCGGGGGCGTACTTTGATGGGCCGGGCCTCGCCAGTGTCAATGTGGTGCTGTACTAGATGTGTGAGACCCACCTCATCATCGCTGAGAGCAAAAATGTCTTTAAATTCCCATAGCAGTTGCCACAGATAAATTTGCTGTTGGTCATCTAGATCATCACAATTTTTTCTCCAAATGTCTCTGATTGCCTCTGTTCGATCCTCTAGGTCCCCATGGCCCATGGGTGACGCAGGTGGGCTAGACTGTGTCATTAGCACCTGGGGACCAGCTGTCTCAGAATGTGCCGTTAAGCTGTAGGTGGGCACAATTTGTGTTACCCGTTGGGAGGGAGGGGTCAGCTGAACACATTGTCCACCGGGTAGAACTAGCACCCCAGAGCCCAGGTTTAATGCACACCCCGTGAATTTTAGAAAATCGAGGCCAAGTATGCATGGGTCACGCACCTCTGCCACCCATGCTGTAAAAGTCACTGCTAAATTCCCCAATGTAAAGACAAACGTTCCCCTACCTCTCATGGAGGCTGTCTCTCCAGTAACTGTTTGTAATTTTACAGAGGTCTGTTCTAAGACGGTCCCTGCCGGAACAACGTCAGGTCTTACTAATGTGGCAGTGGACCCTGTATCCACCAGGGCTGAGCATGACACATTACCCACCAGCACCGGAACGTGGCACAAGTTACCCACCTCTGTCCAGCCCACTGTTACAACAGGGTCAGTCTGTATAAATCTGTCCATGCACTCTTCCCCTCCATGCGAAAACTGCAGTCCCCGTTTAGTGGCTGAAGGGGTCCGTAGTGTCGGGGCTACCCGGACCCATTGCCGTTTCCCTGCTGGACCGCCCCCGCAGGACAGCGGCGAAGCAGGTGCCCGCGCTGGCCACACCCCCAACAGACAATAGGGCGGCGCCTGGTGTCATCCCCAGGACGGGCAGCCGAAGTCTGCACAGCACGCACCAGCTCGTCCACCCACGCTGGCCTCTGGTCCAGCACCTCTGATGCAGCAGCGACAGTGACAGCAGGAGATGTTGATTGCTTTGTAGCACAAACTGCAGTCTCCCTCTCTATGGCAAGATCAAGCGCTACACCCAGGTTGGCTGGATGGGCGAACTGTACATGCAAGCGTAGTTTATCTGGTGTAAGGGCTTGGATAAACTGGTCACGGGCTAGCTCACCCTGGATGGCAGCTGGCATATCGGCATACGCGCGCCTGCTGAGGCTCTCAATCTCATAAGCCAGGGCGCGGAGAGACTCATCCGGCTGTCTAACGCGATGTTTGAACTCACAGCGTAGAGAGTCTTTCAGGTTCGACTCCCCAAAACGCCTCTGCAACGCCCCAACTAGAGATGTATAATCACCTCTCTCCTCCGGGCTTAAAAGCAGCAAGCAGGCTGAAGCGTCTTCCGTCAGTGACAGGGCGAGCTGAAGGGCCTTTGTCACATCCGACCAGCAAGCAGCAGTAGCCAAAAGTTCAAACTGAGCACGGTATGCTTCCCAGCTTCCCTTACCAGAGAACTTCGGTGTCTTCGGGCTAGCCGGAGAAAAGTTCAGGGCGCCGCCATGTTTGTTGACATCCGAGGAGAACTCGCGGTCGTGACAAAGCCCACCCGAAGCCCTCTCAGACTCCCAGTGGCGCGAAACAGAGGCACCGTGCCGCAAAGTTCCAAAATTTCCGTCAGCCCAAGCCGACAGTCCAGGGAGCTCCGGCAAATCATCATCACTCTCAGTCTTTACCTTGGGACGGGCACCGAAATAGCTATCCATAATGCCCACTCAGTAGCCAGGAACAGCCAGTCAAAGCGAAGTCCAATCTCGAGCTTCTGACACCAATGTAAGACTCCAGACTCTTGTTGAAACTTCAGCTCTTTATTGATCAATCAAATAACAAACGAGTTGCTGTTAGCCACAACTCACGCTAATAATAGTGCTATTTACGAACACCGCACCTCTCGACACTCTGTCCAACTTCACTCTCAGAACTACACACCACACACACACACGCACACACGTAACTCCACCCCCCCAGTTCCCCTTAAAGGGACACAACCATTTTGTGAACTCAACTGCAGGTAAAAGGTAACATTTAACAGGATATCACAGTACTATATATCGAGCATATATTAGTTAAACATGCATTGAAAGTATATTATCTGTCATGTGTGTATGCTTAGTCTCAGTATAGCCTCTGTATAACAGCGAATGTTAAGCGATCGAGTTACCCTGAACGTTAATTAGCTGTTGTTCCATGTGTGCGAACATTCTGTCTGGCGTGTCTCAGTGTACAATAGAATATTTACGTAGTATGTTATTTTGCTTGCATTCTATGGGAAGTTAAAAGTTATAGATGAGAGAAGTCATGCTTGTGATCTGATGCATGCAGTACATGTGCCTGAAGGCAATGTTTTGATATATTTTCTGAAAGGAAAATAAAAGACAGAGAAAATTCAACATTTCGCCTCAGTTCCACCCGATGCTTGACCACAGTTACATCAGCACGCACGTAGCACAAACGATCGCAACTATTTTGAGGAGATTTGGACCCTGAATGGGACTGAATGACGTCACGCCTGTAACAAAGCGTGATAACTTAAAAAGCATAGCTGAACAAATGTTGTTTTTTACGGCACAAATCAGCACAAACGTAGCACAAACGATTGAGACCATTTTTGGGAGTTTTGGACATTGATGGGGGGCTGGTGACGTCACGCGAGTAATAAATAAACCATAATAACGTAGAAAACATAGTAGCACAAATGTTTCTTTTAACGGCACAAATCAGCACAAATGTAGCATAAACGATTGAGACCATTTTTGGAAGATTCGGACATTGATGGGGGGCTGGGTGACGTCACGCGTGTAACAAATTAAGTGGAATAGCTTAAAAAACATAGCAACACAAATGTTACTTTTAACGGCACAAACCAGCACAAACGTAGCACAAACGATTGAGACCATTTTGGGGAAATTTGGACATGTAAGGGGGGCTGAGTGACGTCACTGGCCAGAAAATGTAAAGTTGAATTACTTAAAAACCCTTAACAGCACAAACGATCATTTTTACGGCACAAACCGGCACAAACGTAGCACAAACGAATGGCAGTGTTTTTAATCATTTTTGAATAACATGGGGGGCCAGCTTCACGCAGGTGCTACACTTAGTTCACGCTTTAGATTGGGGGGCTGCAGAATTTACAACAAGCAGGTAAGAAGTGGCTTGTTAACTGTTAGTTACATAGTTCTACCAGGAAGACTCAGTAGACAGAATAGAAGCAGATAACAATTTAATTTGATAAGGAGTAGCTTCAAGCATATAAAGTTCAGGATAACAACAATCTTTGGCGTAGGCCCCGTCTCGACTCCGTCCGGGGATGAACGGAACTCGGATCCTGCTGATCGAAGAAGCAGGGGCGATGAGCCTACCCCCGATGACGAGACAGGGACCAACTGGTGGCGGTGGCTGTGAGGGAGAAGGTGTAGATAGCATGCAGCGGCCGACAAGACGAAGACTGCTGGTCGTGGTGGCTGGAGGGGTGGTGGAGGGAACGACAAAGTCGGCGTACTGAGTAGCAGAGAGAAGTGTTAGTAAAACAGTTTTAAAACCCCCGCTGAATTCCTATAGGCTAGCACTGATTGGATGAATCGAATGGGGGAGTTCCCTGAAAATGTAAACAAAGGCTACGATTCGTTACATAATGAATAGGAGGAGTAAAAGATACACTACGAGTCTCCCTAGTAGAACTTTCGCTGAAGCTATCATTTCTACCAGGAAGACTCAGTAGACAGAATAGAAGCAGATAACAATTTAATTTGATAAGGAGTAGCTTCAAGCATATAAAGTTCAGGATAACAACAATCTTTGGCGTAGGCCCCGTCTCGACTCCGTCCGGGGATGAACGGAACTCGGATCCTGCTGATCGAAGAAGCAGGGGCGATGAGCCTACCCCCAAAGGATGAAAGATGCCCGCCAGGGCAGTAACTCAGTAACCTAAGTCTGAGAGAAAAATAAAGATTAAGATACATGAGACATTAAGTTTGATAGCATGCATGGGCAGGGATGATGAGGATGTACCTAGCCGTTAGGTAGTGATCTAATGAGAATGTTAAGGGATGCTTTACATGTTTTCACTATTGTGGAACGAAAACAACCAGACGACCAGCGTCCAGGGCAACCTGGACCATGAGCTGGGCAACCAGCGTCTAGGGCAACCTAGACTTAAATTTGAGCCGGGCAACCGGCGTCCAGGGCAACCTGGACCGTGAGCTGGGCAACCAGCGTCTAGGGCAACCTAGACCGATGTGATGAGCCGGGCAACCGGCGTCCAGGGCAACCTGAACCGTGAGCTGGGCAACCAGCGTCTAGGGCAACCTAGACCGATGTGATGAGCCGGGCAACCGGCGTCCAGGGCAACCTGAACCGTGAGCTGGGCAACCAGCGTCTAGGGCAACCTAGACCGATGTGATGAGCCGGGCAACCGGCGTCCAGGGCAACCTGAACCGTGAGCTGGGCAACCAGCGTCTAGGGCAACCTAGACCGATGTGATGAGCCGGGCAACCGGCGTCCAGGGCAACCTGAACCGTGAGCTGGGCAACCAGCGTCTAGGGCAACCTAGACCGATGTGATGAGCCGGGCAACCGGCGTCCAGGGCAACCTGAACCGTGAGCTGGGCAACCAGCGTCTAGGGCAACCTAGACCGATGTGATGAGCCGGGCAACCGGCGTCCAGGGCAACCTGAACCGTGAGCTGGGCAACCAGCGTCTAGGGCAACCTAGACCGATGTGATGAGCCGGGCAACCGGCGTCCAGGGCGACCTGGACCGTGAGCTGGGCAACCAGCGTCTAGGGCAACCTAGACCGATGTGATGAGCCGGGCAACCGGCGTCCAGGGCGACCTGGGCAATGAGCTGGGCAACCAGCGTCTAGGGCAACCTAGACAGAATTGATGAGCCGGGCAACCGGCATCCAGGGCAACCTGGATCATGAGCTGGTAAACTGGGCTAAGTTTAAGATACCACAATAGCTACTGGCGTGCTGCGCCCTTTTAACTAATCAGTAAATGTGCCAGGCAAGCCTGAGTATAACCACCGCCACCAGATTATGAATAGTAAATTGAATGATACCTTAGTAATTGCGGACAGTGACTTCTGAGCATTGACAACGTCAAATGGGGTTAGTCTGATGTAGGAGGAATAAGCATCAGAGGACCATCTTCCCAGAGTTTTGATGGATGAAGATGAAAGCCCCTTTTGGGCTGCAGTAGTGGCTGCGCCGATACGGAAGGAATGGGTGGTGAACTTCTTTGGTGAGATTGCATATAGGTTACGCAGAACATTGCTGAACATCTGATGTGATAAGAGGTAAAGCAGGAGGGACGTGCGGTCATAGTTTAAGATAATTGACCATGGAGACAAACGGGCAAACATTATTTATTTTAGCAATTGAAAGGTGGAACCTGACTCAGAGGAATCAGTTTTTGGATATTTAAGGAATAAGGTGAAGTGAGTGGGGAAGAGGATATATCAGAAAGACAGAGATGCGTGAGGGGTCGAATGACTGAATTCGTAGTGAATTCGCCACACCGAATGAGCCATGAAAGCCATCAGAAAAACGGCCTCTAGTTGCAGCCACGAAAGGCGAGTGGTAGCCGTGTTTAAGCGCTGTCACTAAGCCGTGCAATATCTGCCGTAATAGGAAGGCGAGAGTCAGTTGAACGCGGGGAGGAATTTGAGATGCCTCTGAGGAGAAGACGAATTTGAGGATTTGAAAATAGACTGAAGCCAGGGTCGTGGAGTCTGGCGTGGAATTGAATGCCTGCGAGTGTTTTCCGAATGGAACAAGTTTGAGGCCACGATAATCCGACGATACACGAGAAATGCGCAGACAGTGGAAATGAGAACGGGAAGGGCAGTGTGTGGTGGTGCTGAGAAAACATAACGAACCAGGACCAAGCAGAATAATAAGCGTATAGCTACGATTCGATAAGAGCGGATGAAGCAGCATCAGATGAAAATGCGAGACATTCATCGGATCATTTTATCTGCGAACCACAATCATTGTAAGGCCCCCCAAAGCCGAGAGATGGAGCGGCATCCGTGAACAGCTTGAGAGAGACTGACGAGTCGGTGTGATCGTTATAAAAAGAAATGCTGTTCCAATGCTTCAGCAACTTGGACCAGAAGCCGAGATCCGACCGACAGCCCTATTGAGAACAACGGAGTCGGATGGATTTTCCACGGAGTGGGCCGGGTCTAACAGCGAGATGTAGGATAGGCTAAGGAGCGGCCTTGCTGGATGATGAGCATCGCTAAATTCAGGTGGCCCAGGAGAGAGGAGTACTCTCTTGGTCACCGTACCGACTGAGAGGGAAGAGTCGGACACTTCGCGGATTCTGGTAAATTTTTGACTGAAAGCAACGAGGAGTTTTCGTAGGCTACCTTAAAAGTGTTTCCGAATCATTTCGGTGGTTTATCATGCTCATGTTTTACCAGGCTACCTTGGAGAGCGTAATCGATGGCATGACGGCTTGATTTGAAAACCTCCCTGTGACTTTAAAACGAAAATAAATCATTTAGTCCATACAGCGATGAAAATTATTGGCCAGAACAACACAAACACCCAGTCAGTCTTCGAGCAAGGTATGCTGACACAGATAGACGGAATACTCTGTGACCCCTCTCAAGTCCTTTTTCACGCCCAGCATCCTGACATCCTGGACCATGAGCTGGGCAACCAGCGTCTAGGGCAACCTAGACCAATGCGATGAGCTGGGCAACCAGCGTCTAGGGCAACCTAGACCAGTGTGATGAGCCGGGCAACCGGCGTCCAGGGCAACCTGGACCGTGAGCTGTGCACTGTATGGTGGGTTCACCATTGCAGACAAAACGGATTTAAAATAATTTGTCCCAATCTCCATCAATATTCTTAAAAACGACTTAAATAGACATAGCCTATGTGTAGGCTGCACCACATGCCATTCTTATGCCTTTGTTTTGACGTCCATCCTTTTTAACCCATTAACTGAGTAGGTGTTACTGGAGCTCCAAGGGCAGTTCACATTCTGTCGATGGGTTCTCCTATGCTGTCAGTAGCCTGTGTGACAAGGTCTCAGTGTTTCTATTTATGTAATGTTATGTAATGTGTTGACTGTCATGTTCATGTTATATGTACTGGGTTGCTTTGATGAGCCCAAGACAATTTTCCCCATGGGGACATTAAAGTAGGCTATACTCTGTTCTGACAACTCGTACGGGGTGAACGGCACTTCAGCTTCACTTCGCGGCCCTCTGTCGGCTATAACGAAGGTGTGTAGTTCGATTAATGAGACATCGGAAACTACAAATTTGACTCGCTTCGATGTCGCGAAACATCTTACTTCATAAGCATGCAACATATTCTGCCTTGTCTGTTATTTGCTGGATAAACAAGCGTGTGTGCGACAGAAAAGTGGATTAGTGTTGCTTTAACAGAGTCGAGGATTACCCAAATCCGAGAGGTGACGGGTCTTTTCGGCAGAAAGGAGGACCCCTTGCCAGAAACGTTGCGAATGACGTCCAGAACTGAACTGGTCTCAGCTGGGAAGTTAATTAAGTAAATAGTCCAGGAGGTGCAGAACGAACGGTAATTGACAGACATTTAACAAAGCCAGCACAGCGCTTCTGAAAGCAATTAAAATGTGAGGACTAGGCCTACTCCTGCACCCGAAAGAAGCCTTAGACTACAGCAAAGTAGAATTTCGACAGCCATTTTACGCAGATGCCAGTCGGGGGGTGAAATGGCATAGCCTGCTTGAAGCGTCGGTAGACTATGACGGCTTTAGCGAGAAGAGCGCCTTGACCAGCGATTTTAATGAGGTGAATAGCATTATCCGGGAGACATAGGCCTAGTGGAGAGAAGGCTCGAGAGGAATCATTTCGTGGACCAGATCGGAGTGAGGTGAAGACATGTCGAAAATCAGCCTTTTCTTGCCGAGTAGCCTAGCATATAGCCTATTTCCTTGTAGCCACGCCGAGTGAGTTTACACGGAAAGGGTGAAAAGTGTCCAGGCCAGCGTGATTATAAAGCGAAATGTAAGAAGCGGACTTCGCAGAGAATGCATTGTGATACTGGTAGGAAATTGTAGGCTACCTCCGGCCATGAAGGTAACCTATGAATCCAGTTCTATTCTGCGATTTTTTTTTTTTTTTTTTTTTTTTTTTTTTTTTCGCATTTTATTTGCCCCGGTTGATTAGGCCACTTTACATAGATATTCCAAAAGCCAAGCTAAGAACCATGAACACAGGTTGCGCGGCTAACATTTGTTTTACCTTTCCCAGATGCCATATGAAGTAACATCCCACACTTGTATTTAAAAAAAAAAAATAAAATAAAAAAAAATAAAAAAAAAAGGCATTTGAACTTCAGCCACATTCATCAACTAACTATTAGAACAGCAGGTTACATAAATCTGTTAAGGGGCAACGAGAAAGCGGCCTGTTGACGGGCACACTTCTATAACAGTTCTATTCTGCGATCAGGATGGCCTACACGCTGCAGATGACGTCGCGATACGGACCAAGCAATCGGATCAGAATATTTTTAAAAGACTGAACGACATCGCAATGTACGAGTCGACAATCGATTGCGGGAGATGGCAACGGCAAGGAAGCAAGATGTCTTTACCTTAGAGAATGATTTGCCTGAGTTGTGTAGGGATGGAGACAGTGGAGGGAGCAACGAAGCTCCTGCCGAGTAGGAGCAGGGAGCTGTGGCCAGAGAAGCCGGCGAGACTTGAGTGCCAGCTAAAACTGTAGTTGGGTTAGCCACAGAAAAACCCGTGCTGGTGTTTGGTGCTTGGAGGGGGACGAGCCACTGGATGGCGGCGGGGGCCGGCGGTGCTGCAGACGGCGAGGAGGACAGTAGAGCTTGGCGCTGGCATCCCAGCGCCTGAAGCCTGGAGTCGATTGCTGTGATCGACGCAGTAAGAGAGAGAACCGCGTCCAGAATGGGTTGAGGCGATGCGGGAGAGGCCGGGATCGGAGCAGTAGACTACCTCGTAGGCTACGAGGCGCTGGAGTGACGTGCTAGGACGACCGGATGGTTAGCAGGGGAGACGAACCAGCAGACATGGTAAGACAATTGTCTTTAAATTACGTAAGAAGAAAGTAAGCAAACGTTGACGACTGAGCTTTGAACGACAAAGTCGGCGTACTGAGTAGCAGAGAGAAGTGTTAGTAAAACAGTTTTAAAACCCCCGCTGAATTCCTATAGGCTAGCACTGATTGGATGAATCGAATGGGGGAGTTCCCTGAAAATGTAAACAAAGGCTACGATTCGTTACATAATGAATAGGAGGAGTAAAAGATACACTACGAGTCTCCCTAGTAGAACTTTCGCTGAAGCTATCATTTCTCGCTTTAGATTGGGGGGCTGCAGAAAGTAGGTAAGAAATGTCTTTTTTCACCATTAACAAGCTGCTTGTTAACACTTACAAGCTGTATTTTAACAGTTAGTTAATGTTATTAAAGGATAACAACAGTTAACTAACTGTTAGTTACTAATTGTGACTCTCCATGGCAAAACCAGTCGCATTGTTCAAATTTTCAAAATTACAGTTATTAAGTTTTCATAAAAGGGCATAATCAACCTTCAAAACGATACCTATATCTAATGAATTGAACGTCATATTACTGAAATATAAACGTTCAAAGGAGCTGAGTTCATCCTGTCATCTCAAGAGAGAAACGGAGAAATCTGCCGCTAAAGTTGACTGTCGGCTAAACACTCACGAACGCTTTGTAAGGTCGCCACTATTATAAGATTTACAGTACTTGCTTGTATTTACAACGGCACTGCACGCGACGCGGATAGCTTGGTGGTCGTTAATGAGTACATTTACCGTAAACATTGGAATAGAGGGGCAAAAACGAGATGCCGCTAACATTCTGCTGGAGCTAAATTTCTTACCTCAAGAAACTCACGTTTTTAGACTAGAAAAGGTAAGTTTTTCAGCGAAAGGTATTCACGGCCGTACAGTGTAGACCTCCCACTGTTTCAAAACGCAAAAAAAAGAAATTCCACAATTTTAGCACAAGTAACATAAATGGTCATTTTTCTCGGAAACGTCTGTTGCGACTTGCTACTGGTTTTGCCGTGGAGAGTCACAATTGTTAACTGCTTATTATGCACTGCTAATAGCTAATAAGCACATGTTATTCTAAAGCGTTACCGTTTCATTCAGTTGTTGTTTTTCTCGTGACTCAATGATTGTGCTGTGCTGTTGGCTACATTTTAATTAAAAGACCGACTGGGCTCATTCTTGCTACTTGTGTTGTGCGTTTTGGTAGGCTACTATTATGGTATTCGCAAACCCTACAAGTAAATGCTCCGATCATTGGTACTGTAGCTAAGCCAAGTGGCTTGTCAATCAAGCGTTGTAGGTTCTATTCCTGTATGCGATAACCATGCTACTTAACTTTAGTCTTAGGCTTTAATCTAAGAATATTTAATATTCATGAATAAAATGTTTTTTTCTTAGGTTGAACAAAACTTGAGAAGAAATTAGATTCCTGAAAAGTTCATTGTTTATTAACTTTAATGTGTGTCATGTTTTTACATCGGAAGAACCAAAAGACTCAAGGACAGAGTGGCGGAACTCAAGTATGCCTCATGGCCTGGTCAGACTATACAATTTTTTTGTCGCTCACGATTGTCGTTTACAATCTACCATGTCACACTATACTAGCCTAGAAATCTAGACGCCCCTAGCGGCAGCAAATGTAATTTGGCTGGCGGGGCAGTCTAGCAACGCTTCGTTGAGGCAGGGAGCTGAGAACCCCCAGCACCAGCGATCCAATCACAGGGCTTAACATAATGGTGACTGACATGCGACCAGAAGTTGCGACGGTAACGCATCCTGTTATTTGAAAACAAGAAGATGATTCGCTTAGCGTTATCCTATTGCGTGGAGAGGGAAGGTTACGCATCCTGCTACTTGAAAACAAGAAGATGATTCGTTTAGCGTTTTCCTATTGCGGGGAGGGAATTTGAAAGACAACTGTTTATCCCTGCCCTCCGATTGAGCCCTGTCTACGGTGAGTGTCCAGACCCTACATCTTGATGTGGGTCTGGCTCGTCAGGCTAACACTATACGATTTTAGAACCATGAAAACCTCTCTGCGTCTTGCCGCGACCGAAAGCATCGGTCGCGGCATACGACTCCCGTCAAATTTCTGACAAGCCAGACTTTTTGTCGGGCTGTTTTAGAACGTCGTGAACGACAAATCGCAAGTTGTGAAGCATGTCACATTATAAGATTCACTCCGCGTTCAATGTCGTGCCCGACCATTTGAAATCAGATACAATGCTGTAAACCTGTCGGTCACGACAAATTCGGGCCAAAATCGGCCTGAAATCGTGTAATCTGACCAAGCCATTATGAAGAACTTCCTATAGACTTACTTAGAACCCCTCTCCAACGGGATCAGCACACGCAGGGCCACATCGTTTCCTGGACTAAGGAATGTGAATTGTGAATTTGTGAATTGTGTTTGCCATAACATGTCTATTTTTTTTTTTTTAAATGAAGTAACTTTTCCAGCTGGTCCATGCGTGTCTTTTAGACTGTGGTTTGGGCATTTGTGGATTGTTATTATCTACAATTATCCCTGTGTCTGATCTGCTTGTTGAACACATTACCTCTGACACAAAAAGAAAGGCACCACCCATTCAGCACCTGTGGGTGCCTTTTGAAACCTTGCCCTGCCTTCTGGTTCTATGCCCTGAAGAAGGCCAATATGGCTGCAATGAGTAGGCCTATGTGCTTTTAACCTTAGTGTAGCAGAACGGGAATTAGTTCCTGTCTGTAGTGCCCCGTATACTAGCAGGTAATTGGTCAACCAATGGCTGGGTGGGAACTTTTGTATATATTCTCTGTGACTACCCTTTCCCGTTTTCATGTCGGACTGGCTGGTCGCTGCTCGCCCAATTTCCGCTGCTCACACAGGTAACAATTTGAGCACTTCCTCTTGAAGTTCTGCTGTTGGTTGACTTAGTGGTTGTTTAGTTAAACAAAGCTCTTTTGTGTATGCAGCTTCCCTGTGAATCCATCCCCATGCATCTCTGTAGCCGGACATGCATCATAGCCGGTATGTTTATAGTTTTATTGGCGACGCAAATGGGCTACATTGTCACATATAGTGAATGTTTGTTTATATTTTAGGTAGTCACTGCTACATCCCCTCCTAGCACTCTTGCCCTCTGCAATGCTAACCTGAGAACTGTAGCTAACAACGGGATGGGGAACTGCCGCCGTGCTGCTGTGTGACCGCTGCTGCTTTGTCTTCACGAAGCGTGATCGCTCATCTGTGTTTGTAACCGTGTGACCACTAACGTTTGTCTCGACTTTGTCATATTACGTGTCATTCTTGTCAATTCTGTGTGTACATGGTTTTGGTTTATTACTGTTTTGATTTGCTTTACCACTGGCAGGAGGCCATTTCCCCTGCGCTGCTGATAACCAGTGTCCCAACATCTCTTACTTTGTAATGTATCTCTGGTTTTCTAGCTTTCTTCTTATGATTTGATTAGCCACTGATAGGAGGCTGCTATTCCATCTGTGCTGTGGATTACCAGTGTGCTAGTATTTATTATTTCTGGGGAATTTCTACTTTAGTTTATGTTTGTTTGTTAGTTTGTTTGTTTATGTTGCACGGGCAGGAGGCCATTTGTCCAGCTGCTGAGAGCCCGTGTCTCACCCGTAATTGTGATTCCTTATGTGGTTGATTAACCGGTGTGTCTCCCACTAATTGTCCTCCCCCTGTCCTGCGTCTTTTCTTGGAGCTGAGGCCTATGGTGGAGGGGCTGCTGTCTTCCTGGTGGTGTCCCCTTTTTGGTGTGCTACTATTATACCCATGGAGGTATTATATATAACTGGAGAGAGTGACTAAGTCCCGCCCTCCATACAAATGAATGGCCGATGCTAGGCTAGTAAATCCGGCCAATTTTCGTCAACGCCATATTGAACACTGGAGCTCCGATCCAGCGCCAGTCGGCTCTGACCATGCGCAAAGTTCCAAAGCTGGAAATGACGCATGGACCTACATTGATTTCTATTGGACATTCTGTAAAAAGAGAGTCATCCTCCAGTTCAGACGGTGGCGATAATGCACATACCTTGCTTGCCGCGTAACAACAAGCAGAAAAAGTTGCTCGGGAACGCACACCTGAGTCCAGTGGAGTGTCGCACGGAGTAATGATTGGCTGTAGGTACCTGTCCCCCAACATGTACGCGCATGAGAGCTCGTGCCCAACACGGATTTTCGTGCACGGAGCTGGTTCTAAATGCTCCATGAGGCGCCATACTTGAAAATGGCGCTTGCTAACTTGCCGAAGCTAATCAACACGGCCTTGACCCCCTGATTATACCTCACGGGTGTTGCTGATTTGACCTTTGCTGTGTGTGTGTGTGTGCGAATACGTGGACACTCTTGCAGTGGTGTGACCTCTCCTGGGACGCCTCTCTCCTTAGTTAGCCAGTCCCCTCGCTGGTAAGCCTCAGTTCCTGCTGTCTGTCTCCCCTTGGTATGTCTGATGTGCTTGAGACAATGTGAGTGTAATTTTAGATTTTGTTAATAAATTATTGTCATTTTACTGGAATGGAACCACGTCTCTCTCAGTTAATGAACCTGGGTGCCTTTTTGAGCAAACTTAGTACATGCATTTCCCTGGGTGAAACTCCCAGGGTGGCGTACTCGGATAACATACAAGTTAGTATCTAACACTTTACTAAATGCACCAGATGTCCGCTGCAGCTTTGTCTTTGAAAACATTTTACACATAGAAATCATCATAACAGTTCACATAATACACAACACCATACAAACATGAAAAGGAAACACAAAAGAATGCAAACACACCTCTCTGCTTATAACAGTAAATCCTGCCGACTATACGTCAAATGTGGCAAGTGGTAGTAAAGTGTTAGATACTAACTTGTATGTTATCCGACTACGCCACCCTAACTAAGGAGAGAGGCGTCCCAGGAGGCGTCCCAGGAGAGGTCACACCACTGCAAGAGTGTCCACGTATTCGCACACACACACACAGCAAAGGTCAAATCAGCAACACCCGTGAGGTATAATAGTAGCACACCAAAAAGGGGACACCACCAGGAAGACAGCAGCCCCTCCACCGTAGGCCTCAGCTCCTAGAAAAGACGCAGGACAGGGGGAGGACAATTAGTGGGAGCCACACCGGTTAATCAACCACATAAAGAATCACAATTACGGGTGAGACACGGGCTCTCAGCAGCTGGACAAATGGCCTCCTGCCCGTGCAACATAAACAAACAAACAAACAAACAAACAAACAAACTATAAACTAAAGTAGAAATTCCCCAGAAATAATAAATACTAGCACACTGGTAATCCACAGCACAGATGGAATAGCAGCCTCCTATCAGTGGCTAATCAAATCATAAGAAGAAAGCTAGAAAACCAGAGATACATTACAAAGTAAGAGATGTTGGGACACTGGTTATCAGCAGCGCAGGGGAAATGGCCTCCTGCCAGTGGTAAAGCAAATCAAAACAGTAGAGTAATAAACCAAAATCATGTACACACAGAATTGACAAGAATGACACGTAATATGACAAAGTCGAGACAAACGTTAGTGGTCACACGGTTACAAACACAGATGAGCGATCACGCTTCGTGAAGACAAAGCAGCAGCGGTCACACAGCAGCACGGCGGCAGTTCCCCATCCCGTTGTTAGCTACAGTTCTCAGGTTAGCATTGCAGAGGGAATCTCCCCTCGAATGTTAGCTTCCCTACAACCGACATGCTAAAATACTTCTTTACGGGAAACCAACGTAATATACGGGGAAGAAGTGAATTAATTTTGCCTTCGATACCCTATATAGAATACACAGAAGCTATAAGGGAGACAAAGGGCACATGTTACATGAAGTTATGGGATCGCAAAAAAATCTGAAATCTATGGCCGTCCAAGGGAGTTAGCAGAGCGTTGATCACCAGCTCATTTCGTGTTTCTACTTCCGGGAACATGCCTGCCCCCTTGGTGTGAGCAGCGGAAATTGGGCGAGCAGCGACCAGCCAGTCCGACGTGAAAACGGGAAAGGGTAGTCACAGAGAATATATACAAAAGTTCCCACCCAGCCATTGGTTGACCAATTACCTGCTAGTATACGGGGCACTACAGACAGGAACTAATTCCGGTTCTGCTACATTCGCCTTTGTTACTTTCTTTTAAGGAAGTATGAATGTAGAAAAATGAAATATTAGAGGGGGATACAGAAGGGGGCAGAACACTCCATAGACCATAGGAATTCTATTGTACTGTATGTGGTGTTTCAATACCAATCTTTTCATAATTATATGAACATGAAGAGAGAGTCCTCCACTGCTAGCCCTGCTCTTTTTTGCACTCATCCTTTCTTTTCAAAAAGTTTGTTATATCCATAACCATACGTCTTTCTTTAGTGAATTACAGTAGCAAGCTACCAAGCCAACAATCAGAAAAGACTCTCTCTCCTGTGTAAATCATCAATCATCTGTTTAAGTTCTTTGTATCCACTTTCCTTTGTGACCTATTCGCTGCAATATTACTATAATGTTCCATAAGTTTAGAGGTAATCATGTTTATTTTTATAAGCTGTATCACAAAACAATATTAGGCCGCGAGCTAGATAGGCCTACCGTGCACCCCCCCCACCTCCCAACAAAACCATACTTTTTTGAAAGGTCTGGGTGTGTAGAATATGAATCTGAATGTTAACATTGAAAATTTTGGGATGCACTACCTGTTTTAGCCCTGAGAATAGGGAAACCCTAAAAACCGATTATAAGCGATTCTAACACATCAAGATGGTCCTAGTCAATCAGAACAGCTTTTAAGTGACCTATTACACACTCAAACTTCACATATGAAGACTTAGATCAAATATTTATCATGCTGCTTATTGATAGGTGTCTTAAATTAATATAGGCAAGCCTTATATTGATATAATGAGCCCATTTCATGTATAGGCAACAAAGTAGATACGACTACCATACACCCCCTACTCCCTTTTCTAACAAAATCATGCTTTTGTGAAAGGTTTGGATGTGTAAAATATGAATATGAATGTTAACATTGAACATTTTGGGTTGCACTACCTGTTTCAGCCCTATGAAAAGGGAAACCCTAAAAAACGATTATAAGCGATTCTAACACATCAAGATGGTCTTAGTCAATGAGAACAGCTTCTAGATGACCTGTTACAGACTCAAAGTTCACATATGAAGACTTAGGTCAAATATCTACCATGCTGCATATTGGTAGGTGTCTAAAATTAACATAGCTAAGGCCTTATATTGATATATGGAGCTAATTTCATAGGCCACAATCTACTGTAGATACGCCTACCTTACACCCCCAATCCCTCTGCTTTGAGGTTGGGGGTGTGTGGTAGGCACAAATGCACAATAACTTAATACAAGAGAACTACTGTATAAAGCATTCTCACACACACACACACACACACACACACACACACACACACACACACACACACACACACACACACACAATGAACTACAGCATGTAAACAGACACTGTAACTACACTGAACAAACTTATAAAAGTAACACTTTTGTGTTATGCCCCCATTTATTATGAGCTGAACTCAAAGAGCTAAGACTTTATACACAAAAGGCCTATTTCACTCAAATATTGTTCATAAATCTGTGCTAGTGAGCACTTCTCCTTTGCCAATATAATCCATCCACCTCATACTGTAGGTGTGGCCTATTAAGATGTCAGGTGTGCCTTAGGTTGGCAGGCTCACAATAAAAGATCACTCTAAAATGTGTAGATCCATAACACAGCACAATACCACAGATGTTGCAAGCTTCAAGGGAGCCTACAGTTGGCTGCTCCCTCTGACTGCAGGAATGCTCATTTCTCTACCATAAGCCGTCTCCAAAGGCATTTCAGAGAATTTGGTAGTACTGTATCCAACCAGCCTCACAACAACAGTAGACCATGTGTAACCACACCAGCCCAGGACCTCTACATCTAGCATCTTCACCTCCAAGATCATCTGAGACCCACCACCCGAACAGCTGCTGCAACAATCGGTTCTGCACAAAGTGTCAAGCCGTGTCAGGGAAGCTCATCTGCATGCTCGTCGTCCTTATTGGGGTCTCAACCTGACTGCAGTTTGTCATCGTAACTGACTGGAGTGGGCAAATGCTCACATTCGAAGGCGTCTGGCACTTTGGAGATGTGTTCTCTTCACAGATGAATCCCAGTTTTCACTGTACAGGACTGATGGCAGACAGCATGTATGGCTTTATGGGATGGGCAGACGTGTGTTATGGACAACGAACATAAGTGCATTTTATTGATGGCATCCATCCATAGCATCTCATCCACCACCATCACCTCATGTTGCAGCATGAATGATGATGCACAGCCCCATGTTGCAAGGATCTGTACACAATTCCTGGAAGCTGAAAACATCCCAGTTCTTGCATGGCCAGCATACTCACCAATCATGTCACCCCCATTGAGCATGTTTGGGATGCTCTGGGTCGGCATATACGACAGCATGCTCCAGGTCCTGCCAATATCCAGCAACTTTGCAAGAGGAGTTGAAGAGGAGTGGACCAACATTCCACAGGCCACTATCAACAACCTGATCAACTCTATGCGGAGGAATTATTGACATGCCTAGAACATCGGTGTCAAAAGGCAAAATCACTGTATGTGAAGACAATACAGTGAAACTGCATATTTTAGAGTGGCCTTTCATTGTAGCCAGGCTTAGGCACACATGTGCAATAATCATGCTGTCTAATCAACATCTTGATATGCCACACCTGTGAGGTGAATGGATTATATTGGCAAAGAAGAAGTGCTCACTAACACAGAGTTGTGAACAATATTTGAGAGAAATGTTGTGAAAGTGGTGTGTTTATCATTTTGTTCAGTGTAGTTATTGTGTGTCTGTATGCATGCTGTATTGCACATTTTTGTGTGTGCATGCTGTATAGTTCTTTTCCATGCTGTATGTACATAGTTCTTGTATAGTCATTGTGTGTGTGTGTGTGCATGCTGGGTAGGAAATGAGCTCATGAAATCAACATAAGGGGCTGTATTACGACACGTCATGGTCACTTATTTAAAGTTTATTTAAATTTAGTAGGCTGTCCTGTCCACATTGGGAGTGTTTTCGTTATCAAATGGATAACGAATGGCACAACAAGGCATTCCTATGTTTCTTAATCAGTAGGCTAATAGGTGTGTTTTTCAGGCAAAACATCCTTTAAACTAATGCAAGTGTCATCGGTCATTCCCTTTAAGAGCAAGCAGCGCAACTTAACAATCAGCGCCCGTATCATTGTTGATAATGCACTCTTAAAATAATAACAACTCGCCACTGATTTCTGACCAGGTTTCCCTTGGTCAGTAGTGCAATGCGTTTTAGTTGATGTAAGATAATGATTCTTAGATAATGTGCCAGACCCGTTCTTAAGTCATTAATTCCCACACCCCTTGGCACATTGCTCAATAAAAGAGACGCGCATGGCGAAAAACTCTACGATAGGAATAAGCTTTGCGTTGTTATTACACGCTTTCTGCCAGGTTTTGCATCATGAAAATAGGGCCCAAGGCATTAACTATATTAAATGTAGTCACTTACCAAGAAGCAGTATAGGGTGTTCTTTCACCTAAGTCATCATATGTGAAATTTGAGTGTGTAATGGATCATCTAAAAGCTCTGGTTGACTAGGACAACCTCTGTTAAAATCGCTTAAAATATATATTTTTTCCCCCTATTCAGAGGGTGAAAACAAATAGTGCAACCCAAAATGTTCAATGTTAACATTCAGATTCATCTTCTACAGACTGAAACTTTTCTAAAAAGCAGAATTTTATTAGGAGAGGGGGTTGGGGGTGTATGTTAGGCGTATCTAGGTTGTGGCCTATACAATTACCTCCCTATATCAATATAAGGCCTTAGCTATGTTAATTTTCTAAAAATTCTCTTGTATTAAGTTATTGTGCATTTGTGCCTACCACACACCCCCAACCTCAAAGCAGAGGGATTGGGGGTGTAAGGTAGGCGTATCTACAGTAGATTGTGGCCTATGAAATTAGCTCCATATATCAATATAAGGCCTTAGCTATGTTAATTTTAGACACCTACCAATAATCAGCATGGTAGATATTTGACCTAAGTCTTCATATGTGAAGTTTGAGTGTGTAATAGGTCACTTAAAAGCTGTTCTGATTGACTAGGACCATTTTGATGTGTTAGAATCGCTTATAATCGGTTTTTAGAGTTTCCCTATTCATAGGGCTAAAACAGGTAGTGCAACCCAAAATGTTCAATGTTAACATTCATATTCATATTTTACACATCCAAACCTTTCACAAAAGCATGATTTTGTTAGGAAAGGGGGTAGGCGGTGTATGGTAGTCATATCTACTTTGTGGCCTATACATGAAATTGGCTCATTATATCAATATAAGGCTTTACCTATGTTAATTTAAGACACCTACCAATAAGCAGCATGGTAGACATTTGACCTAAGTCTTCATATGTGAAGTTTGAGTGTGTAATAGGTCACTTAAAAGCTTTCCTGATTGACTAGGACCATCTGATGTGTTAGAATCGCTTATAATCGGTTTTTAGGATTTCCCTATTCTCAGGGCTAAAACAGGTAGTGCATCCCAAAATTTTCAATGTTAACATTCAGATTCATATTCTACACACCCAGACCTTTCAAAAAAGTATGGTTTTGTTGGGAGGTGGGGGGGGGGTGCACGGTAGGCCTATCTAGCTCGCGGCCTATATCTGTTAGTCTACATTTCAAATTATATTCAGGGCTACAATTACACAATTTGGGGCTGAAGACACAGCCTCGGACTATCAGAATAAAATGTCAAGTTATTTAAAATCTAAATCTAAAATCATCACCGCTACGATCAGGGCAAGTTTCTAGACAGAGTGGAGAAATAAACCATACAAATTGGCAGACAGACCGATTGGCAGACAGACCGATATACTTTATTCATCCCTAAAGGGACATTACAGTAATTTAAATAAAGTACATTAAAGATGTTTTCCAGATCAAAAAGTACTAATACCCATGAATAGCAAAACTGAACAGATCAACAACTGTCAATTTCTCGCGTTCTGTAACTGGCCATTCTAAATCCACCACTGGTTTGCAACTGCTGGAGTGTTACTTGGACCCCTGTGATTACCGTTTGTGTGATGTTTTAATATAGCCTAGAAAAGAAAAAATGATCAAATATGTGGTAATGCTTTGGTAATTTACCGAACAAAATATTTAGTTTTATTTTCAAAAAACAAATTGTTAGATGATCTTTCAGCAGCATGATGTGCTGTCCTTCAAGCTCAAAAAAAGACACCTAATTAGGTAACTTACGCTCACAACAATGATATTTTTAGTAGTCTTAATCATGCCTGTTTCCCAAATGTGATAATTGTAAAAACCACTAATTCCATTTTCCATTTGTGTGTGGTTCCCTGAAACATCTTACATTACCATTTCTTTCTGTTGATAAAATGGTGCCTTTAATGAATTTATAATGAGTTAATTTCAGGGACTTTGTAGTAAACTCTATCTGATTAGCACATGTATAAGCGGTGCTTTCATTATGAATACTTACAGTAGAGATTCAAATGATTCCATATCTAAATATATTGCGAATGTAAAATCATTTCAAAAAGCACTGAAAATGTCTCCTGTATTTGATGGAGTTTAAATATGATTGTAATGATAGGCTACTGTTATTGTAAGTAGAAACTGTTCTGCGTTGATACCCTAAACAGAACCTTTCTGCAATATGTAGCCTTACAGAGATTAGCTGCCAGAACCAACTAGGGGAGAGAGCTCCAAAATGAAGGGAAAGACACACGCAGGGGTCTTATGCTCTGCAATGCTTACAATGTCATTGGCGATTGGAAGATGAGTGTATAGTATACACTGCATTGCCTGCTACAAAGAATGATACATTCATAAAGCAATCAATGAATTAATATGATATAAACTACAAATTAAATTATACCACCCAGATTTGCATTTTTCTGTGTAGGCAGCAGTTTGATTTATACAAAAAAAAAGAGGTCTGACAGCCCCATGCAAGCTCCATTAGAATTCCCTTGGGATCGGAACAGCGTCTTTTAAGTGATTCTACATCTGTATTCCAAAACACTGTGACATGGATTGAGGGAAAGGACCATTTTCTGTGTGTCTGGGAGTTGGCCTTCTCAGTGGGGCACACACAGGGGTAGCATTTTCACTCAGTAAGAACAATTTCATATACTGCGATGAAATGATTCTTATTTGGTCAGTTTTAGATCTTGAATTCAGATCATTCATGTCCAGCACATACCATGGGAACCTTTTACACAGTGGTGATCCTCTCAGGTCTGTGACCTACAAACATTTAGTTGTGTGTGTGAGAGAATTGTAGGCACCACCAAACTAAATCCTAAGGAAACACCTACTGTCTCCCCCATCAGCATGTCTTTCTCATTCACTCCACTTAGTAACATGGACCCCAACTTGTCAAGTCACAATTGGGACCCATAATTTGGACTAATAATTACCAGACCTCACCACAACATCAGTGTCTCAACTTCTTTGGGCTTAAGTGAATTTTAATACATTTGGAAAAGGTTGGCCGGAGGCAGGAAGGGTCTTACACTTATGGGGGTTGGGAGGTTACAGGGACATATGGAAGCACTTTCTAAAAAGTGATAAATGATTTGAAATGCACCATGCACTCCAGAATGGAAATTAGGATGAACAGGTGTTAAATGGGAAACAGTGGTGCATTTTAATCAGCAGGGAAGAAGCTTTCACTTCTAGAGCCAGATGTGGCTATGCTGTACTGCTGTGCATTTTCAAACAGTGCTCCCTTATTTTTCCAAAATAGCACTATAGTTGTTCATGTTTACCCCTATCCCAGAGGACATTTATTGCTGACATTATTACTGTTATAAAATGTACACAGACATGTACACTCTTTATTAGGACCACTAAATATAAATCCACTATTTTATTAAATCCTAAGCCAGAAAGCACAGGATAAATGTGCTTGAATTTTTTTTTTTTTTGGTAGCCTTTGTTTCATTGGTCAACTTCAACAACTAATATTTTAACACTTTACATATAATTGCCATTGTTTCACCAACATCTTTAGATCGTAAGTTGTAATTCATAAGAAAATATAACATTCCAATTGTATAATTCATACTTTAATATGATCACCCTGTCAAGGAACCACGGCATTCCACTTCTGCCTTCATTCAATATATGCCTTTTACTCCATATTTGGAATAATGGTTGGGGAAGAGAACCAGGGTGGGGTCACTATTGACATACAGGCAGGACCATTATAACACACAAATCCTTTCATTTATGATAGTGCTTAATTGTTGCTTCATTCGGATGATCCCCTGATAGACTTGTACACACCATTGTCCTTTGATGCTGGCCATGAATACTCTCTCCTGATTTTGACCATGTGACACATTTGGCCATTTTGGCTTGACTGTTTAATTCCTTTTTCTTTCCTGTGCTCCTCTGTCTCTCACCACTCCACACAAATACAATTTGCTCTATTTAATGAAAGATGTCTGAAGCTCAATGATTCACTTGTTTTAGATTGAAATGTTCGCAGGTAGTTTTGCCCACCTGTCTAAACAGAGGGACTACATATGATAATCGTTTAGAGGTTGCTCTGATGACGACATGTCATATTACCCCCCAACCAACAGCTGCCCTTCAACGACCCCAGAAACCTATATGTTCTGTAATCAAGAGGAGAGCCTGAGGCCATGGACAACATGCAGGAATAAAACTATTTTCATCACTTACATAATGCCTCTGTGCCAAGAGATAAACTTACCCTGCCTGTATTTACAAATAACCCTACACACTCTACACATACATAGGTCTACATTTAAGTAGAATTAAACAGATCCAAATAAATTAGTGGAGGACATTAATCTTTTTGTAGACTTTAAAGATGTTTTCATAAAACATCTAATACGTTTTTTCATGATTAACAGATACCTATTTCTCACTCTAAAACTGAAGACATGCAAATCTTACTATTAGGCAAAAGGAGAATTTTGAAATATATATTATAGTCATGGTAACAGCATGTAGCTGTGAGAACTGTAACTCCCAAGGAGCTGAACAAAATGTCAATTAAACTCTATCCTGGTAAAATAACTCAGAATCTGGGCCACTTTCTGTGTTTTTGTAAACATTTGAAGCTATGAATACATATGAACAGCTGTTAAAGGGTCTTTAGTGGGCCAAACATACCTGTATTTTTCCTTTTCAGCATTATCTATTCACACTATGTTACAACATTATTATGATATAATTGAATGCACAATAACCTCTCACATTTCTCTTATTTGAAAACACCTTTTAATTGGACTTAAAATCCTGTTTCATTACCAACTCAGGCATATAATCTCATTGCGGTAATGAGCCATTAATTAATCCAGGGCACCCATTGCGTCGCTGACAATCTAATAAATAAGAATTGTTGATTTTTGACTCCCTGACACCATTTAATGAATCAATATTGGGTTTTCAGTTTACTCTATAGCTAGTTTTCCCTTGGTCTTTTTCAAACAGATGTACTGAATACTAATGAGGGATTTAACAGCCACATATTGCGCTTGTGTTCCATCAAACAGATCTTTATCAAGGGAGAGAGAGGAGACTCATTTGCATGGGAGACTTTACTTTGTTGGTGAAGATTTCACAATATGTCATTCATTATGCACTCCCCCACCATTCTCTCTCTCTCTCTCTTTCTCTCTCTCTCACACACACACACACACACACGCGCACGCGCACATACACACACAACCTCTCCACTATTTCCCCACTAAAAAACAGCAGCTATCAACTAGCATGTTGCTGGCTGGGATGCAGGGGCTGGCACATCTATACAATTACTGCCTTTCATCCAGGCTCAGTGTTTCAATTTTTTTGTCTTGATATTCTTACGAGGTCTTTTCTTTAAAGACATTCTGCTGGTGTACTCAGATGATAGCAACCTTGTCTGCAACATCTCTAGACCATCTGACCATTAGTATGATCTTATACAAAACATCATGTTTAACGGACACAGTGTTTAAATCATTCATTCTGCTTTGTGGCCATAGAGAGGCAGCCATGTTTGGAACAATGTCAGGCCTTTGGTGGTTTAGTGTTAAGTCATATTTTTGTTAAAAGTTATTTTCCTGTTTGACTAAGATTAGCTATGTGAGGGTTTTTTTTTATTATTATTCCTTTACGTTTCGACACAATTTTATGAATATTTATTGTTCAGTTACAGTTCAGTGAAAGAGGTCCATCAATAAAGTCTGCCATAAAGAAAGCTCACATATGTCACAGATATCATGAATAATGTCTCCTCCCTTTTCTAAAATAATTATCTAACCACATCTTAAGTTTCACCAGGTGTACTGACAAGGCCAGAACCACTTATTAACTCTACCACAGTACCCCGTCTTCTCTTCGACTCCTCTTCAGATGACTGCTCTAGTAAAGTGAGTGACAGAAGCTCCCTGTTGTCTTTGTGCCATGTGTGTGGTCGCTCTATAGAATAGTGCAGCAAAGTAATACAGGAAGAGGGACTCCACATCTTTTCTCATGGATGGATCAGAGCACAGAAACACCCTACACCTTTCCCATAAAGCCAGATTAAGTGTTGTTCCAGGGGGTTACCTGTCTGAAATGTGTGTGTGTGTGTGTGTGTGTGTGTGTGTGTGTGTGTGTGTGTGTGTGTGTGTGTGTGTGTGTGTGTGTGTCTGAGAGAGAGAGGGGGGGGGGGGTATAAGGACCCCTGAGACCACAAAAATGACTTAAAGCCTTTGAGGGAGGGGCCATGTCTACCCAGCTCAAGGATGCCTAATGAGGCAGATAACTGGACAATACGGTTCCAATCGTGTTGTGTCTGGGACCAGATCAAAGGGTGATTTCTGTCATGAGGTAGGAATGACATATGCATGAAAAGCAATCACTTAAAATTAATACAGATGATTCTTGAAATTATTAGTTGAGACAGTGAGGAACACTGGAATAATGTTTAGATTTGATACTTTAGATAATTACCATGGTATGTGCAGAATTATTGTGCTTTAGGGATTAGTCACTACAAAGTAGACATTTTGTGGGACATGGTCTCTCTCATGATTTGATGGAAATATGAAAATAGTACAAAAAACGAAGACCAATAGTTTGAATAATATTGGTCCAGATTTTTTTTTTTTTTAACTGTTGTTAAAGACTATTTTCCCATAATTTGTTAAAGTATGGTTAATTCCCATTCCATAGCATTTGTTGACATGGTGGCAATCGCTCATGCTGGGTGTGGGCAGCTGTGGTGATGTGTACTCCCTCTCAGGCAGAGCTAAATGGCTAAATGGCCCTCTGTCCACTTCCATGACATAAGGGCTGTTTTCACATATAATCCTTTTTAAACTAACCTAACTTAGCCCTCTATAAGTGGACAAGAAAAATGGCCCAACCAAGAGAGTTCTGTTATAGGATTATGGGTCATAATTGCTCTGGTTAGCTCTGTAGTTCAGAAATAATCACTTTTTAGCAGACACTTTTATACAAAGCGACATGGTCTTGCAACCAAGGTGGGTTGCTTTTTTTTTGTACATGGTGTATTGGGAAAAGTGAGATCTAATGGGCCAATTGCTCTGTCAGCTAGCATTGCGCTAGCTGTGCTACGATTTAAAACCGTGCTCCTTAAAACGGAGGTTTTGGAGTTTAACACGCAGCTGCGCACGAAGTTTTAACGTGATTGCTGTGTCACAAATGAGACAGGATCAGCTGGTTCCTAGTTAAACTGGGGTTAAACTGCCTGGAAGCCGGAAGTACGCTGTTTCGAGTTTTACCCCAGCAGATGCAGTCGTAATTCAACAGTCTTAACGCATTTCAGGATTTTGACGGGATACTTTTTATGACTTGTGGCTAAATGTGCTCTAAGTGCCAAAACACTTTGGAAATGTAAAGCACATTTAATAAAACGCAAATAATGTCGAAATATATCATGAAATAGTCTAGGCTACTTTTGTGGAATCTGAATCTGAAATCTTATCCAGTAGGCTATGCTATTTATAACATTAAATCAGTCAGTCAATCAATTCCCTGCTGAAAAAACCAGCCTGACCAGCTAAAGGTGGTTTGCTGGTTGACCAGCTTGTTAACCAGCTTATTTGACCACCCTTTGATGGTTAACCAGCTAGACCAGCAAAACTCTCGCGAAAACACACCTTCAGCTGGTTTACCCAGTTTATGATGGTAATTCAGCTGGTTTTGATTGTCGTACCACCTTAAGCTGGTCATTTTAGTTGGTGTTGCTGGTCTACATTGCTGGTTTTTACTGGTCACGCCAGCTTATGTTGGTTATTCTTGAAAACCAGCTTGACCATCTTTGTCAAGCTTGACAGGCTGGTCACCAGCATGACCATCTTAAACCAGTTGTATCCCAAACGACAGGCTGGTCACACCAGCACGACCAGCTTCCTCAGATGGTCACGCCAGCATGTCTAGCTGGTGGCCTAACCAGCTACACCAGCAAAGACCAGCAATAATAACTGTCCCTGCTGAAAAAAACAGCCTGACCAGCTAAAGGTGGTTTGCTGGTTGACCAGCTTGTTAACCAGCTTGTTTGACCACCCTTTGATGGTTAACCAGCTAGACCAGCAAAACTCTCGCGAAAACACACCTTCAGCTGGTTTACCCAGCTTATGATGGTAATTCAGCTGGTTTTGATTGTCGTACCACCTTAAGCTGGTCATTTTAGTTGGTGTTGCTGGTCTACATTGCTGGTTTTTACTGGCCACGCCAGCTTATGTTGGTCATTATAGAAAACCAGCTTGACCATCTTTGTCAAGCTGGACAGGCTGGTCACCAGCATGACCATCTTAAACCAGCTGTATCCCAAACGACAGGCTGGTCACACCAGCACGACCAGCTTCCTCAGATGGTCACGCCAGCATGTGTAGCTGGTGGCCTAACCAGCTACACCAGCAAAGACCAGCAATAGTAACTGTGTTTTGGGCAAAGACCAGCTAAAACCAGCTAAAACCAGCTACCAGCCTAAGCTGGTTTCTTGCTGTTTTTTTCAGCAGGGGTGTTTTGGGCAAAGACCAGCAAAGACCAGCTAAAACCAGCTACCAGCCTAAGCTGGTTTCTTGCTGTTTTTTTCAGCAGGGATGGTTTATGCCTTATAAATAATGAAACAACCATTTATAATTGAAATCATCTCCCTATTATGAACCAGTTACAAACTATTAGTAAATGCTTTGATCATCATTTGTAAAGTATTACTCCTATGCGCTAATTCTCATACTGTAATTCATGATTAACTCAGGAGCAAGTGGTTAGTTAATGATTTTTGTGAGCTCATCTAAAGTGAGGACTGAATATGCCTTGCTACATATTTACAAATGAGTTATAAAGGTTACAGTTGCATTTATTAAGACACTTTCTTCCAAAGAGACTTACACTATCAATGAAATCAAAGAGCAAGGCCACAATGGTGGCACCCGGGGATTGAACCCCCAATTCTCATCATCTATTAAGCATTTGTTAACTATTAGTTAATGGTTTGTTCATCATTAGTAATTAATTGTTCATGCATAATTTATCATCACTTAAGCATTTGTTCACAAAGTTATGATTGGTTTGTTCATAGTGAATAAGCCTATTTCTAAAATATGTATAAATTGTTGCTAATACTTAATATAACATGCAATAACCTTTTGTTAATGAAATACTATTCATTTTTTAACAGTTGTTACATATGCACTAATGATTAGTAAGGATGTGAATACATGTTTTATAAACCACTTCCTAATACTATAATTCATGATTAACTCAGGAGTTACAAGTGGTTAGTTAATGATTTTTGTGAGCTCATCTAAAGTGAGGACTTTTTATGCCTTGCTACACATTTGCAAATAAGTTGTAAATACTACATTCACATTCATTCATTAAGCTGACAATTTTATCCAGAGCGACATACACAATAATGTCAATTAAATTAAACACAACCGCAGAAGCTGGGATTTGAACCCTCAACTGAACAGGCAACAGAATGATAGCCCTACTCCTTTACCACTACACTACCTCTGCTACTCTTCTGAATAAGATGGGATCTAGTTTTAGTTGTGTTCAGAGGACTACTTTCCTGTTATGCGTATGACTACATTTGATGTAGCACTAAGCAGCGCATTGATACAATAGTTAGAGAGTTAAAACATACAAGTAAATAATTGACTGACGTATACTGAAGTGAAGTTAACCAAGTAAAAACATTGTCACTTTACTCTGGTGTTTATTGATTGTTTGTTGTGAAGTGAAGAACATAACATCCGCTCAGTTAAAAAAAACATAAAATTATGTAAGAGTGTCTTATACTACACACTGTTAAGCATGTTATTAAATCCTGTGTTCTTAATTTTGAAGCATAATTCCTAAATTAACTCTCATCTGTAAATCATGCCTATACACAATTATAAATGTTTGTTCATAGCAAACAGGCGCATCTGTTTTATATTTCTGATTTTACAGCTGCAATTTCCATGGGCAGGTGTAGTGTAGTGGATAAGGCATTGGGCTAGCATGCTGTAAGCCTAAGAATTGGGGGTTCAATCCCCGGGTGCCACTATTGTGGCCTTGCTCTTTAATTTCATTGATAGTGTAAGTCTCTTTGGATGAAAGTGTCTTAATAAATGCAACTGTAACCTTTATAACTCATTTGTAAATATATAGCAAGGCATATACAGTCCTCACTTTAGATGAGCTCACAAAAATCATTTACTAACCACTTGTAACTCCTGAGTTACTCATGAATTACAGTATGAGAATTAACATAGGAGTAATACTTTACAAATGATGATCAAAGCATTTACTAATAGTTTGTAACTGGTTCATAATAGGGGGATGATTTAATTTGTAAATGGTTGTTTCATTATTTATAAGGCATAAACCATGTATTTACAAACATTTGTTTTATTTACTATGAACAAACCACTCATAACTTTGTGAACAAATGCTTTACTGATGATGAATTATGCATGAACAATAAATTACTAATCATGAACAAACCATTAACTAATAATTAACAAATGCTTAATAAATAAATGATAAATTGTGTGTAGTTATTATAAAGTGCTACCGTACGGTTGGCACATCATCATGAATCATGATTAATTAAGCATGATCATGATGACTTTTTGTTGGACAAAATCGTGGACATCACTGTCATGGAGAAAAAAGAAAAGTAATACCACATGAATTCATGTTAACTAAATGTTATGAGTTATCATGAGTTAATTCATTAACTCACTCATTAGTTACATGAAAATGTCATTAATTAACATGAATTAATTGTCTGTCATTAATGACATCAGGTATGGACGGTAACACTTTACATTACGGCTCGCTAATAAGGTGGTAATTGCATGGTAATTTCTATGTAATTTCATGGTAACAATCCCTTGTTACCACTTATTACAGGTAATTTCCATGCAGTTTCTAGTGCAATTACTCTGCAGTTTCTAGGTAATAGCAATGCAAACAGCATTAATTAAGGTGGTAATTTCTATGGTATTTTTTTAATGTAATTTCATGGTAATAATATTTTGTAGCCCCTTATTACTAGTCATTTCTATGCAATTTCCAGTGCAATTACTCTGCAGTTTCTAAGTAATAGTGATGCAAACAGCTTTCATTTTAAGTTTAATAACATGGTAATGATTTAAAATGAATCTAGTTCTTGAAATGATAGTCCAGGATTTACTTATTGTTTTTGTTTAATTACCTGAAAAACAAGGAGGTAATTTCCAGGAAAATACACAGCATCAGGGCCGTAAAATACACTATCACTTATTTCCACTCAGTTACTTAGTTATTACCATCTCTGATCTGAAATAGGTTACCGTGTACTGACATTCAACACACAACCACATGTTGAGCACAACCTTAACTTTGTTCTGCAAAAAAAACATTGTTTTCACACATTTAACATGTTCTGCAATAAAAAAACAACAACAATGTTATTTCTCATTAGGTTAGTGCTTAAAATTATTGTTTTACTGATAATATTACTATTCTCCCTATTTTGTAATTGTTCACTGGAATTTAATTTGTATTGTTATTTATTTGTATGTCGCTTTGGACGAAGGCGTCTGCTAAATAACCATAACCATAACCATAACCATAACCATAACCATAACCATAATCAAATTCTGAAACAGTAGGCTAAATATTTTATTTGCAGTGCACCCTAAACCTACCAAAACATTCATACAGGTACAGAGGTGACGTGTTTGTTACAGATGAAAATATTATAATATATCATTGACTTCTTTGGGTCAGAAGCTCCTCTCGGAATAACGAAGTCGTCCTTCTCAAAATTATGACAGCAGACACGGTAATCCATCACTTTAGCGTTTCGATTGAGGTGTCAATGTCCACATTCAAAACAATAAGCCACTGGAGACCGACCGTATCGCAATGACAGCTGATGAAAACTTGCTAGATTGTAAACATTTAATTTTTGTTTCGCTGCCGGGAAAGGAACAGACACGAACCACTCTGTCTTCCTTGTCCTCTTTCTTCTGTCTGTAGCATATCTCACCAGAGAAAAGACCGGCTCTGATCTCACTGTAATTTGAGCACCGGACTACCCGTAGTCTCTTCCGGCAATAGCTCCCGTGCGTGCTTCCGTGTGAGAACTCGTGACATTTCTGTGCTTCAGATAGAGTTGCAGTCTCGAACGATTTCTAAGTGTGTACAGACTATTCCAACGTTTACAGACTGACTGGTGCTTTCTTTTATGTCTAGACACCTCGAGTTAGCTGCTGACGAGGTTTTGCGCTGTTTTGAGCAATGTTAGTGGTTTAATTTTGAAAGCGTAGCCTATGGCTTTTTGCCACTGTTAGCGATTTTGGGCTGTAGCTCATGCTAGCTCTGCAGGCTAGCCTACTGCGTGATCAACGAAAAATACTTCTTCCATGGCTTAGTTAAATTTTCGCCGGACTTACAGGCTACTTTAAATGTTGTATGTTAAATGTTAACTTTCTTTTTTTGCAGAACAAAGTAATAAAGGTCGTACTCAACATGTGTTTGTGTGTTGAATGTCAGAAGGCTACAAAATAGCCTATTTCAGATCAGAGGTGGTGATAACTAAGTAATTGAATGGAAATAGGTGATAATGTATTTTACGGCCCTGATGCTGTGTACTTTCCTGGTAATTACCTCCTTGTTTTTCAGGTAATTAAACAAAAACAACACTAAAAATGTCATATGGATAATTGATGGGTTTATCAACACAGCTAGGTAATTAAATAGGAAGAGGCAATAGTGCATTTTACCGCTCTGATACCATATAGTTTCCATAAAATTACTTCACTTGTTCCAGTTTAGTTACAGGCACATAATGTCTTATTTACCAGCTTACTACGACAATGACTTGGTTTGTCTCTTTCTTAGTAGGGTAATAACTAAGTAATTGGGTGGAAATAAGTGATAATGTATTTTACGGCCCTGATGCTGTGTATTTTCCTGGAAATTACCTCCTTGTTTGTCATGTAATTAAACAAAAACAATAAGTAAAGTTTCAAATAATTACCATTTTATTATACTTAAAATGAAAGCTGTTTGCATCGCTATTACCTAAAAACTGCAGAGTTATTGCACTGGAAACTGCATGGAAATAACTTGTAATAAGTGGCTACAAAGGATTATTCATAAAATGATATCAAAATACCATAGAAATTACCACCTTAATTAATGCTGTTTGCATTGCTATTACCTAGAAACAGCAGAGTAATTGCATTAAAAACTGCACAGAAATTACTGGTAATAAGTGGTAACAAGTGGTAACAAGGGATTGTTACCATGAAATTACATAGAAATGACCATACAATTACCACCTTATTAGCGAGCCGTAATGTAAAGTGTTACCGTATGGACAACAAATCATCTTGAGCATTAGGTACAGTGGATAAATCATTAAGAATAATGATCAATTACACATGATCATGTTGATTTCTTAGTTTTTGAAATGTGTTCCAAGGGGTAAGTAAACTATACATTAACGCATCATGAACTAATTAAGATCATTTTCAGAGAATATCGAAGAATCCACATTGTTTAAATATAGGCATGTCCTCATTAGCTAAGCATTACAATTCCATTAGTTAATCATGTCTGTGGCCCCTCAGTTATGAACAGGTTGTTATTAAAGTATGTACACCTATTAATAGCCTGTGGTGGCTGATGGAACATACATACAACTTGTAAAAATTCTCTAAATGCATGTCATTATTCACCACTTTAGTTGAGGGGCCACAAACATGATAAACTCATGAGCAATTCACCGTCAATTAATGTAAATTAACTATTTATGCATGACTATAAACTTCATTCACACATTTTAAAGCACAACCTGTTCATCACTTTACCCACAGGGGCCACAGACATAATTAACTAATGAAAATATAATGCTTAGCTAATGAGGACATGCCTATATTTAAAACACTTTTAGTGGGGATGAAGTGCTTCATCTCAAAGTTCATTATGGTGATGGATTTTTGGGGGATAAAAAAAACTGTGCATGAGTCTTATGTTTTTGTATGGACCTGTGTTGTGGTGCAGGATGGATAAGGTACAGATAAACTGCTCTGAAAATCCCCCACAGATATGCATTATCCTCACATACCATTACCACACAATTTTCAGACCCCCCCCTCCCCCCCCTATCTGCATTGTCATTCAGTTGATACAAATTAGTGGTAATCAGGAGTCATACAATGAAGTTCTTAAGTTGCAGATTTGAAACAGTTCTTAAATTGCTCACTATGATATGATCACTGTGATAAGAAAAAAACATACATTTATCAGGTCTACCACTTGTTAAAGAGGGCTGTCTCCTTCAGGTGACATCAGCAGAAGGTTGCAATTGGAAACAGGTGCACAGCTTTCTACCCGCAACATAAAGCACACACACTCCTCCTCCACGCCTCCTTGAGATTCGTGAAGGTTGGAGGAGTCTAAAAGTAATGACAATTAAAAAAGCTTTGGGTCAGTGTCTGTACAATGGATTGCTCTGATAAAAAAATCCACCACACAGGATGTTATACAAGTCCCTAACTAGAACTGAATTATTGAGTCACAGGAAATTAAAAAATTCCTGCAATACCGATCCACCTCTCAAAGCCAATCTGTCCTGTTCGGGACTGCCCCTTCTCTGAACTCAAGCCACTGTGGGGCTATTTGTTCAACTGTTCATGTTGGTTAACCATTCATACCACAGATATTCTTATTCTTCTATCGCAGATGGGACACTTTTCACATACAGCTGTAGAATTTCAGTACCAGAGGCTTTATGTAACGTTATTCCTGATTAATTTGGTGCTATTTAATGTTGCCACTACTCGTCCATTGGTTTGAAAATAATTGTGCAATAGTAAATGAAAACTATTTCAAAAGCGGTCACAAAAATACAGAATATCTTCCAACACCATGCTTTCTGTTTTAGCTTGAATTCACAACAAATAAGCAAGTAGCTGAGCTCAAATGGACTTGGATTGGTTTGTATAAAAACCTAAGTGTTCTCCTGCTGTGTCACTGATAGGTAGTCTTGTAATCATAACATCATGCCTGGAGGAAAGTGAAACCGCCTGCTTTCTATTAATGTCAAGGGTGGTCTAAAAATATGTTCACTGTTCACAAATAAAGTTTTAGAAAATGCACTTTTTTGCTGAATCCGTTTTAAAATATTAACATCCATATTTTAAAAGTAGGAAAAGTATGACTAGTCTATATTTTCTGGGATAACATTACATACTTTGTTAATGTCTCAATTAAGTGAAATGTAGACATTTAAAAGGGTACAGACATATACCATGTTATTATTTCCCTCTGGTGAATATTTACAGTCATCTCTTTAACTAATTACTAACAAGTATGATGTGCTTTCAAAACGATGACAGTGCTTTATACTGTATATAGGCCTACACACACACACACACACACACACACACACACACACACACACACACACACACACACACACACACACACACACACACACACACATATAGTATAGGCAAGAGAAACTGCCAATTATGAATAGGTTTTCCTTCTGCTCACTTTAAGGGCTGTATTCTCCCAATCAAACAAGAGGGGTTTTTTGCGCTCCTCCACTTACATACATTTCAGTTAAACATTAGATGAGTTACACATATTATTCCCTATGCACTTTGATCACACCCACAACTCTTGACTAAAAGGCAGATTCATGAAAAAAATAGAACCAAACTTCATTTAGTTTAATTGTCACAAAAATGCATAAACATAGAATTGAAATAACCAAATTACATTATTTATGAGGCCTATTCATAAAGATGTGGTTGAGGTATTGAGCTTCTTGATTTAAAGACTCGTTGTTGAAGGGGAAATGTCCTGTGTTTGCCAAGCCTATTATTTGGCACTCAATTGTAATTACAGTTTTTTCTGAATGCTTACAGTTTTTCACAATTGCTAGAACATCTTTTTCAGAACTCTTTACCTTTTTCTCAAAACTGTGAACACAAAACTAATTTCTCAAACTACATTCTCGAAACCCTTCAATCTTGTTGCAAAACTGAACAATCACCTCAAAACACTTTTAACTTTGCTCAAAACTAACTAATGGTCTCAAATCATTGAACACATCAGGCAAAATTACACTCCTGCAGAGCAGTGATAAGACAATACACCAAACAATTGAAGACACAGTTTTCAGGGCAGGGTTTATGGCTCCTGGAGGAATTGTATTCATTCTAATTTGAAAAATAAAATATCACAATGAAAATAAAGAATAAGGACTTATATCACTCTCTACTCATATCCTCAAGCCTATATGAAGATATAAATCAATAGTTTTGTAAGTGAACAGAAAGACAGGCCAATACTGTACTGAGTATGATTTGTACTGTGATGCCACAGACTCTGATAGTACTGTAAGTATGCAATACTGTAATATTGTATTGTGCCTAAATTTAGACTTACTTGGACATACTGATAACTCAGCTCTTTTACTCTCTCAGAGTTGAGCTCAAAGGGTAGTAAGTGTGTAACAGTGGATGTTCAGTGATTACTGTACTGTATGATAATGGACATTTACGCTATTTCTCTTCTGTAGTCTGAATCTTTGGATTATTGATGCCACAGAGAAACCACTGATGTTGGGTTGGACCATGAAGTCCTGCTTCTCTCATTGGCATTCCATGAACTAGAACATGGTCAATGATTGTTGCCCAAATCCTTGTACCCCACTTCTACTGTAACACACAGGGCCGGCCCAAGGGATAAGCAAACTATGCGGTCGCTTAGGGCCCCCACGCCACCAGAGGGCCCCCAAGAGCACCAAAAGATCGCGATAATATATATCTTTTTAAAAGTAAAAATAAAAAATATCGTTGAATAATAGAAACGAGATGGTATTACACATATAAATGTGATTTGCATTTTATTTTCACAATTCGCAAAATACTATAGGCCTATTCTCAAAATTGATTCCTGCTGTTGGTTGCTGCCACCGTTGGGCATGCAGATATCATACACCGCTGGCGTGGTTGTCGGTTATCATGTGAAACGTGAAGTGGAAGTTCGTTGCCACTTAACTATGTCTCAAAAAAGGAGCTTTCCCTCTGGAGCCGAGAAAAGAAAAAAGAAGAAGCTGGAAGACGAGACACACCACACCACACCACACCACCACCATATTGCACATTTTGCACAACTTTGAACGTCTGTTCTGAATTTGAAAAACTAAAGAAATTAAACTGGTTAACTTGTTACTGTAAATAGTGTCTTGTCTGCTGATGTTACTTTCAAATAGTATAATTAATTTTGCACACATTTACACCCCACTCTATTTA
>NC_085012.1:0-2500 GCF_963854185.1 Sardina pilchardus
ACCCTAACCCTAACCCTAACCCTAACCCTAACCCTAACCCTAACCCTAACCCTAACCCTAACCCTAACCCTAACCCTAACCCTAACCCTAACCCCTAACCCTAACCCTAACCCTAACCCTAACTCCCTAACCCTAACCCTAACCCTAACCCTACCCCTAACCCTAACCCTAACCCTACCTAACCCTAACCCTAACCCTAACCCTAACCCTAACCCAAACCCTACACCCTAACCCTAACCCTAACCCTAACCCTAACCCTAACCCTAACCCTAACCCTAACCCTAACCCTAACCCTAACCCTAACCCTAACCCTAACCCTAACCCTAACCCTAACCCTAACCCTAACCCTAACCCTAACCCTAACCCTAACCTAACCCTAACCCTAACCCTAACCCTAACCCTAACCCTAACCCTAACCCTAACCCTAACCCTAACCCTAACCCTAACCCTAACCCTAACCCTAACCCTAACCTAACCTAACCCTAACCCTAACCCTAACCCTAACCCTAACCCTAACCCTAACCCTAACCCTAACCCTAACCCTAACCCTAACCCTAACCCTAACCCTAACCCTAACCCTAACCCTAACCCTAACCCTAACCCTAACCCTAACCCTAACCCTAACCCTAACCCTAACCCTAACCCTAACCCTAACCCTAACCCTAACCCTAACCCTAACCCTAACCCTAACCCTAACCCTAACCCTAACCCTAACCCTAACCCTAACCCTAACCCTAACCCTAACCCTAACCCTAACCCTAACCCTAACCCTAACCCTAACCCTAACCCTAACCCTAACCCTAACCCTAACCCTAACCCTAACCCTAACCCTAACCCTAACCCTAACCCTAACCCTAACCCTAACCCTAACCCTAACCCTAACCCTAACCCTAACCCTAACCCTAACCCTAACCCTAACCCTAACCCTAACCCTAACCCTAACCCTAACCCTAACCCTAACCCTAACCCTAACCCTAACCCTAACCCTAACCCTAACCCTAACCCTAACCCTAACCCTAACCCTAACCCTAACCCTAACCCTAACCCTAACCCTAACCCTAACCCTAACCCTAACCCTAACCCTAACCCTAACCCTAACCCTAACCCTAACCCTAACCCTAACCCTAACCCTAACCCTAACCCTAACCCTAACCCTAACCCTAACCCTAACCCTAACCCTAACCCTAACCCTAACCCTAACCCTAACCCTAACCCTAACCCTAACCCTAACCCTAACCCTAACCCTAACCCTAACCCTAACCCTAACCCTAACCCTAACCCTAACCCTAACCCTAACCCTAACCCTAACCCTAACCCTAACCCTAACCCTAACCCTAACCCTAACCCTAACCCTAACCCTAACCCTAACCCTAACCCTAACCCTAACCCTAACCCTAACCCTAACCCTAACCCTAACCCTAACCCTAACCCTAACCCTAACCCTAACCCTAACCCTAACCCTAACCCTAACCCTAACCCTAACCCTAACCCTAACCCTAACCCTAACCCTAACCCTAACCCTAACCCTAACCCTAACCCTAACCCTAACCCTAACCCTAACCCTAACCCTAACCCTAACCCTAACCCTAACCCTAACCCTAACCCTAACCCTAACCCTAACCCTAACCCTAACCCTAACCCTAACCCTAACCCTAACCCTAACCCTAACCCTAACCCTAACCCTAACCCTAACCCTAACCCTAACCCTAACCCTAACCCTAACCCTAACCCTAACCCTAACCCTAACCCTAACCCTAACCCTAACCCTAACCCTAACCCTAACCCTAACCCTAACCCTAACCCTAACCCTAACCCTAACCCTAACCCTAACCCTAACCCTAACCCTAACCCTAACCCTAACCCTAACCCTAACCCTAACCCTAACCCTAACCCTAACCCTAACCCTAACCCTAACCCTAACCCTAACCCTAACCCTAACCCTAACCCTAACCCTAACCCTAACCCTAACCCTAACCCTAACCCTAACCCTAACCCTAACCCTAACCCTAACCCTAACCCTAACCCTAACCCTAACCCTAACCCTAACCCTAACCCTAACCCTAACCCTAACCCTAACCCTAACCCTAACCCTAACCCTAACCCTAACCCTAACCCTAACCCTAACCCTAACCCTAACCCTAACCCTAACCCTAACCCTAACCCTAACCCTAACCCTAACCCTAACCCTAACCCTAACCCTAACCCTAACCCTAACCCTAACCCTAACCCTAACCCTAACCCTAACCCTAACCCTAACCCTAACCCTAACCCTAACCCTAACCCTAACCCTAACCCTAACCCTAACCCTAACCCTAACCCTAACCCTAACCCTAACCCTAACCCTAACCCTAACCCTAACCCTAACCCTAACCCTAACCCTAACCCTAACCCTAACCCTAACCCTAACCCTAACCCTAACCCTAACCCTAACCCTAACCCTAACCCTAACCCTAACCCTAACCCTAACCCTAACCCTAACCCTAACCCTAACCCTAACCCT
>NC_085012.1:5000-10000 GCF_963854185.1 Sardina pilchardus
CCTTAACCTACAGCAACTAGCTAAATCCTACAGCAACTAAGCTAAACTGGGCTAATTCCTACAACAAAAAACCTATCTGGCTAATCCCTACAGCAAACTAGCTACCCTAAAAAAATACCTATTTGACTAAACCCTACAGCAAACTGAGCTAACCTAAAAAAATACCTATTTGGCTAAATCCCTACGGCAAACTAGCTAACCTAAAAAACCTATTTGGCTAATCCCTACAGCAAACTAAGCTAACTCTAAAAAACCTATTTGGTCAGTGTGGGGGAGCCCTGTAGAACAGTGGGGGGTGCTGTTGAGCCACTCCGGAAGGACCGTGCCCAACGTGAGCCTCAGCTTGTCTGGGGCCGCGGATTTCTGTTCTTACCTAACCCTAACCCTAACCCTAACCCTAACCCCTACCCCTAACCCTAACCCTAACCCTAACCCCTACCCCTAACCCTAACCCTAACCCTAACCCTACCCCTACCCCTACCCCTAACCCTACCCCTAACCCTAACCCTAACCCTAACCCTAACCCTAACCCTAGTTTTTAATTTGGTTAATGTACTGTACTTTTTCTCGTTAGCCAGCTGTCCCCTTCCCTTTTCCCTCTCCTAACCACAACCTACACACACTACATTTCTCACTTCACACACCCAAATAATCACACACACAGATACATACTCAATACACACATTTTTATTTTTTATTTTTCTTTCTTGCACTTTCAATATGTCCAAACTCCCATACATGACCTTCCCACCTCATCGGACTCACACTGCACACAACATGGCTACACGTACATACAATATGGCTACATCCAACAGACCACCAGCACTCACACAACCCCCAGACCACCACACTAGACAACAAGCTAAATTATACTTTAAACTCATTCAACTTACACACCACAAACTGATAATTTCCAGAGCCATAGATACAGGCATCTTTCCAACAGGCATGACCCGTCAAGTCAATAAACTGACACAATTCATCAAACCCGCAGTACCCACCCCCCAAACACGACAGCACATCGACCACAACACTACTGACTGGATGCACAACAACATGCGCATACTCATGGACCACTACACCACACAACTTACACAGCTCACACCCACCAACACTGCATTCAACACTACATCCTTCCAGATAGCCAGCGGCTGGGCCCGGAAGCGATACACCAACAGGCTTCCCCCACACATCTTGCACACACTACAAGAATCACTCCAGCCCACTTCCCCTAACTCCACTACACATAGCCACCCTCCTGCCCCAGTCACCTTACCCATCTCACCTAGGGCCCCCCCTACCTTCACCCAACCACTAGTTGCCCCCCCACACTTGGACATCCACAGCCTCACTCAATTTCCCCCACTCCTAGAGCCCACCTCCCCTACACACACAGAGCTCACCCCCCCTCCTCACCAGGAACTAGGGACCAACACTTCTCACACACCACCACAACCCCTCCCACCCAGGTCTCCTGTCATTACACCACTGAGACCCAACAGGCCCCTATCATCCATCCTACACACTGATCTCCCCAACATCAACTTCCACCTCTCCACTTCAGACCTCTCGTCTGGTAACACACCACCCCCCACCCACCACACAATCACAACTCCTGCCACTACCTCTACAGACACCTCATCCCAACATCCTACTAACAACACACCAGCCCAAATACACCACACGGCCCACAGCCAACCAGAACCCCTCCAACCCCATACGGCCAACACCACCACACCTGCAGCACACCTCACTCACTATTCACAAAACACAATAACACCATCTGTTCCCTCCCCAGATCCCACACCTGTGAGCAGGACGCACTCTGGACAGTCAAAACCTAAAAGGGTGATGATGAGCAGGGAAAATGAAAAAGCTAACCAGCTTACAACTCCCAATGCTGAACCCTCAACATCCAGAGGGACAAGACTGTCTGGAGTGCATGTTCCTGCTCACGTACCACACTCTCACCCCCCCACAACACCCCACTCCATGGTAACACAAACACATAGTCCTCACAGGCCCACACTCACCTCCTTTGCCCCTACTTATCACAAATGGTTCACAAATAGACTGGCAGAATGGTCCCTCACTCCGGTGAAATCCATCCTCTTCATAGGAGATTCCAACCTTGCCAGGATCCCCCCACACCCACACTCAGACATACAAATTGACAGTTACCCAGGAGCGACCGTTTACCACATGTGTCAGCTCCTGGGTAAAACACCTACACAACACTCTACACACACAGTAGTCCTGTCGGTGGGTACCAACAACAAAGACCACAATGTCAAGGCTACCACAAACAAACAATTACAACAAATGCACAAACTTGCCAAGAAGGTTTTCCCCTCTGCTTCCCTCTTCATCCCCCTTATCAACTTTTCACCTCACCTCACTCCCATCCAGAGGCAAAACCTCAGTAACATCAATCACCACATTTTCACACACTTCCACCACCTCCTCCCCATCCCTGCTGAACAGTTCACGACAACACACGACAACATCCATTGGACCCCCACCACAGCCCGCCACATCCTCCACTCTTGGTGCACACAACTAAATTTATTCTCCCTCCAGCCTTAACACAGGACACACTGCCACTCACATCCAACACTACACTTACACTTCATAACCACTCTCTTCTACTGAATCTTTCCAAGCATTTTATCCCCACACCTCCTCAACTTTCTCTTTTAGAAAAAGGTCTCTCATTCATCCCGCAGCCCACAACTCATCTCCGGGAGGAACTTCGAAGGGACCTACACATGTACCATAGACGCCTTAAACTTATAGATCACTTCCAACACACTCCCCACCATGCACCCACTCCCTTCACCTTCCCTTCCACCTGGGAACCCCCAAGTTCCCAGGTGGACGACAAACTTCAACAGTTAATCAAACAAGATCTCCGTTCCCTCTCCCGGCACTTTTCTCACCCAATTGGATTCACCCCCTCTAACCTATCCACGGCTGAGCAACAAGCCATCAGCCACCTCAAAAACAACAAAAATATCATCATTAAACCTGCAGACAAGGGTTCCAAAATTGTCATCATGGACATTCACCACTATCTCACAGAAGCCAACAGGCAACTTTCTAACCCGCTTCACTACACTTCCATAGCCCAATCACTCCAACCACTTGCACAAGCAAAACTCCGCCCACTAGTTCACTCCCTCTATCTAGACCACTTCATAAACAAAAAACAATTTGACTTCTTAATTGGCCCAGACAACCCCAGACCCCGCTATTTCTACCTCTTACCCAAAATTCACAAACCACCAGAAACGTGGACGGTTCCCTTCGAAGTTCCTCCCGGAAGACCCATAGTTTCCGACTGTAACTCCACCTCTTACAACATCTCCATCTTCATTGATCACCACATAAACCCTCTCTCCACCAGACATTCCAGTTACATTAAGGACACATACGACTACATTAACAGAATTTGGCCCATGGCAGTTCCCCCTAACACTCATCTTTTCACACTTGACGTAGACAGCTTATACACCAACATCGACACCACCGCAGGCATTCAAGCCATCCAGAACACATTCTTGAAATATCCAGATCCCACACGACCCGATAACATTCTCCTTAAACTCATTGAAATCTGTCTCACCCATAATGATTTCCAGTTTAATGATCATACATACCTACAGACACATGGAACTGCCATGGGCCAAAGATTTGCACCTGCTTACGCTAACATATACATGAGTGAGTGGGAGCAAGAAGCCCTAGCAAAATGCCCTCATCAGCCCCTCTTTTACTATCGCTTCCTGGATGACATCATTGGGGCCTGGACCCATACACTTGACCAATTTACTGACTTTGTACATACACTCAATACGCACCATCCTACAATTAAACTGAAAGCCACAATACACCCACATTCGATCACCTTTTTAGACACCACCACCTTTCTGACATCATCTTCCCCAACACACAAATCCCTGAGCACTAAAGTTTACTTCAAACCTACAGACACCCATGCATTATTACACAAATCCAGTTATCACCCAAAGCACACTTTCAGGGGTATTATTAAGTCCCAAATCATTCGTTTCCACCGCATTTGCACTTTCCCCAGTGACCTCCAGGAAGCGATAGCCACCCTCTTCTCTGCTCTCCGCACACGCGGCTACTCCAAAAGATTTTTACGCAAAATCAAAACAGATACACTGGCTCTTCTTGCTCCCGCTCACTCTCCTACATCCAACACCTCCCACACACCCAGGCCTGTCCCCACCCCCCCTCCTCTCCCACATCCTGACTTCAGGACCACTACCACTTACCCTAACCCCAGGCCTTCCTCCAACCCTGGGCCTCAACACACGTCCAACCCTGGACCAAACCCTGACCCTAACCATAACCCTGACCCCAACCCTGACCTTAACCTTAACACTGTCCTTAACCTTAACCCTCTCCCTAACCTTAACCCTGACCCTAACCCCAGGCCTGGACACACTCCTACTCCAGACACACACACACACTCAGTCGTACCACTGATCACCACATACTCACACACCACAACACAATTACATCACACGCTCAAACAACACTTTACCAACTTACACTCCACTTACCCCCCCTTTCAATCCTACAGAGTCATCTCTGCTCTTAGGAAAAACAAAAACCTACAGGACCTTCTTATCACATCCAAATTCTCCAGACGCCCCCCTTCCACACTCTCTCATGCTGACTCTCACTTTAAACCTCATCACTTTATCACTAACATTCACTCACACTGCTCTGCACCCAACCAACCTCTGTCACTTGATGCCACCAACGCAGTTTACATCATCACTTGTCACAACTGTCACTTGCACTACATCGGTGAAACAGGCAACTCCATCCGGGCCAGACTCAAGCAACACCTCCATAACATTTCAAAAAACATACTTAACACACACTTAGTAACACATTTTCAGACTCATGACATCTCCCACCTTGACATTTGTGGTCTTGAAAGCAATCCTGGCTGGACACAAGCA
>NC_085012.1:12500-205000 GCF_963854185.1 Sardina pilchardus
TATATTGTTATTACACATATACTAACCCTGCTGAAAAAACCAGCAAGAAACCAGCTTAGGCTGGTAGCTGGTTTTAGCTGGTTTTAGCTGGTCTTTGCCCAAAACACAGTTCTTATTGCTGGTCTTGCTGGTGTAGCTGGTTAGGCCACCAGCTAGACATGCTGGCGTGACCATCTGAGGAAGCTGGTCGTGCTGGTGTGACCAGCCTGTCGTTTGGGATACAGCTGGTTTAAGATGGTCATGCTGGTGACCAGCCTGTCCAGCTTGACAAAGATGGTCAAGCTGGTTTTCTAGAATGACCAACATAAGCTGGCGTGGCCAGTAAAAACCAGCAATGTAGACCAGCAACACCAACTAAAATGACCAGCTTAAGGTGGTACGACAATCAAAACCAGCTGAATTACCATCATAAGCTGGGTAAACCAGCTGAAGGTGTGTTTTCGCGAGAGTTTTGCTGGTCTAGCTGGTTAACCATCAAAGGGTGGTCAAACAAGCTGGTTAACAAGCTGGTCAACCAGCAAACCACCTTTAGCTGGTCAGGCTGTTTTTTTCAGCAGGGAAGTTATATCTTATAATCTCTAGTTTTAATTTGATCTTGTATTCCTTTAACACTAACACAACCCCATACACTCCCTGGGTGTGTGCGGTGCCATTAGGCCAGTGCACCTATGGCCAATGGCCAATATAAGTTCACATTCCCCTACACCTAACCCTAACCCTTTCCCGGGGTTATTAAATCACAGTGTAAACCCAGACACTCTCCTCCTTTGTCTGAGATCCACTTGGAGATTTGCCCCTTCGGGCACCTGCAAAAGGAGAGTGACAGAGTATTCAGATTAGAGTCAGTAAACATACACTTACTTCGAGGCTGTTCTCAGATTTGTGTGCCAGCGCATTCCAGCTACTTGTAGTAGCTGGAGCATTTTCCCCTAACCTAACCCTAACCCTAGGTGAGGGCAAGAGGGACAAGGGCAGGAGGATGAATAAAAAACGGATGTCCAAAAGGATTGACTCATCCGAGTCATCCTCGTCGGAAGAGCTGGTGGAGCGCACTCCCCCAGCCAAAAACTCAAGGAGGGCCCTCTTTACCGAACCAAGCGACCCTGGGGAGGGCACCTCTGCCTCAACGCGCTTACAACAGCACATGGAAAATATACAGATAACACAAAAAAAATTGAGGGTGATGGTCCAACGCCTCACCCCAAGGCGACTGATGCGATTTAGAGGCCAGAGAATACCCATCAGACCTCCCCCTAAGACCAAAGGCAAGCTGAGATACTCCAAGTTTGGCTGCTGCGCCATATAGACGGCCTCCCCAGTCGGCTCTCTCCGCCCAACCGAAACTGCGGCCCCCTCCCCTACAGACACACCCTCCCAGTCCACACCACCCACCGCCGAGGCGGCCCCCTCCCCCGAAGAAAACCCCCCTCCCTCCTCCATTGCATCCACCCCACCCACCGCCGAGGCGGCCCCCTCCCCCGAAGAAAACCCCCCTCCCTCCTCCATTGCATCCACCCCACCCACCGCCGAGGCGGCCCCCTCCCCCAAAGAAAACCCCCCTCCCTCCTCCATTGCATCCACCCCACCCACCGCCGAGGCGGCCCCCTCCCCCGAAGAAACCCCCCCTCCCTCCTCCATTCCTGGAGCTCTCCTGCAGCCCTCCCAGCAATTTTGATTTGAGTTTTTAAAAGTGTTTTTGTTTTAAGAATGTAAGGTTTTAAATGTTTTAAAAATGTTTTAATGTGTTTTAAGATTAAGGATAAAAGTTCAACTGTTCAATGTTTATGAGAATTAAAACAAAAAACACAAAAAAACAAAAAACACAAAGAAAAGATTTTTTGGTGCTGTTTTCTCAAAACTCTTGTGGTGTAACAGTAACACAGCCACCCTCTGGGTGGAAATTCCAGGTGCAACTCCTGGCAAGTGTCATCCGATTCAGCCCAAAAAATCTACCTAACCTAAGACCCATTTGAAGCTAAATGAATGGTCGGACTTGGTATTTGGAAAGTAGACTTGATTTTTGGAAAAGGGTGTCCAAAACTGCAGTCCAGACTGTAAATCTGGAATCTATGGTCGGACTTGGTTTCCAGAAATCCAGTCTGTGAGACTTCCAGTTCATGAGACTTGGTTTCCAGAAATCCAGTCCGTGACCAAGCTATGGTCGGACTTGGTTTCCAGAAATCCAGTCCGTGAGACTTGGTGTGACCAAGCTATGGTCGGACTTGGTATTTGGAATGTAGACTTGATTTTTGGACTAGGGTTTCCAAAACTGCAGTCCAGACTGTTAATCTGGAATCTATGGTCGGACTTGATTTTTGGACTAGGGTTTCCAGAAATCGAGTCCGTGAGACTTGGTGTGACCAAGCTATGGTCGGACTTGGTATTTGGAATGTAGACTTGCTTTTTGGACTAGGGTTTCCAAAACTGCAGTACAGAGACTTGATTTTTGGACTAGGGTTTCCAAAACTGCAGTCCAGACTGTAAATCTGGAATCTATGGTCGGACTTGATTTTTGGACTAGGGTTTCCAGAAATCGAGTCCCTGAGACTTGGTGTGACCAAGCTATGGTCGGACTTGGTATTTGGAATGTAGACTTGATTTTTGGACTAGGGTTTCCAAAACTGCAGTCCAGACTGTTAATCTGGAATCTATGGTCGGATTTGATTTTTGGACTAGGGTTTCCAGAAATCGAGTCCGTGAGACTTGGTGTGACCAAGCTATGGTCGGACTTGGTATTTGGAATGTAGACTTGCTTTTTGGACTAGGGTTTCCAAAACTGCAGTACAGAGACTTGATTTTTGGACTAGGGTTTCCAAAACTGCAGTCCAGACTGTTAATCTGGAATCTATGGTCGGACTTGATTTTTGGACTAGGGTTTCCAGAAATCGAGTCCGTGAGACTTGGTGTGACCAAGCTATGGTCGGACTTGGTATTTGGAATGTAGACTTGATTTTTGGACTAGGGTTTCCAAAAGTGCAGTCCAGACTGTAAATCTGGAATCTATGGTCGGACTTGATTTTTGGACTAGGGTTTCCAGAAATCGAGTCCGTGAGACTTGGTGTGACCAAGCTATGGTCGGACTTGGTATTTGGAATGTAGACTTGCTTTTTGGACTAGGGTTTCCATAACTGCAGTACAGAGACTTGATTTTTGGACTAGGGTTTCCAAAACTGTAGTCCAGACTGTAAATCTGGAATCTATGGTCAGACTTGGTTTCCAGAAATCCAGTCCGTGAGACTTGGTGTGACCAAGCTATGGTCGGACTTGGTATTTGGAATGTAGACTTGCTTTTTGGACTAGGGTTTCCAAAACTGCAGTACAGAGACTTGATTTTTGGACTAGGGTTTCCAAAACTGCAGTCCAGACTGTAAATCTGGAATCTATGGGCGGACTTGGTTTCCAGAAATCCAGTCTGTGAGACTTCCAGTCCATGAGACTTGGTTTCCAGAAATCCAGTCCGTGACCAAGCTAGGGTCGGACTTGGTTTCCAGAAATCTAGTCCATGAGACTTCCAGTTAATGAGACTTGGTTTCCAGAAATCCAGTCCGTGACCAGTGTCGCCACCTGCTGGTAGGGTCCTATATTAGGATTTTATTAGCTAAATCTTATTTTATTTGTATAAAATCATAGGAAGGTCCAAAAAATGTCGAAATGGTTTCAAAAAATCCGTAATAATTCTCCGCACAATCTGAAATTGTGACCTAAGCCATAGGGTTATTAATTTAGGGTGAAATAAGAAATCTGGAAAATTGAAATCCAGAAATCCAGTCCGAATTCCAAATTCCGAGTCTTAACTCCTGTTGGGTCCTAATTAGGGATCAGTCCTCGGACTGATCCTGCATTTGCCCTATATCCCTCAACCTAACCCTAGTTACTACAAACATCCTTCTGACCACTAACTGTTCTTAAAAACAACCTCTTAAACAACATAACACATAAACATACATCTCATACACCTTAAAAACATAAAGATACATCTCTATGCACATTCACCAACACATAAACCTTTACTTACCTCTTTACGGTTCTACTACAATCTCCCTTCAGTTTCATTTTAATTAATTTTTTTCTTCTTTTTTAATAAAACAATTAAAACATTCTTCAACATAATTTTCATCATATACATACCCATTTTCATCATATACTAACACAATTAATACAACACAACTCATCGTTTATTTAACCACATCGTTTATTTTCCACATCGGAGCCTCCTCACAGAGGGTATAAAAAGGAGAAAACTTCATTGCCTTTTTTCCACTCTGCTCACTCAAGCCATGAGCTCACAGCTCAGCAATCCTTTTCAATCTCATTTAATAGTACTTTTCATGCAGTGCACTGAACAAGCCTTGCCTGAAGAAGGTTAATTACTAACCGAAACATTGCGACAGGCTTGTTATTCTCTTTTTAATATTTATTTTTGAACTTTCTGAGTCTACATAAACAGTCTACAGAACCTTCATTTTATTTCAAACAAAAACAACAGAAGTTTATTTTAATGAACGACAGGTAATACATATTTTTTTTGATAACAACCAAAAAAAGGAAAAAAATACAGATTTTTACACACCTGACTTGATCCTAAGCTTAAACTCCCACTAGCCCTAGACCTATTATACCATAACTTCTTAAGGTTTATAGACCTCAAACAACTCTACACACCACATGAAACATGTGGACCCCAGAGCGACAAATGCCAGACCGCCGGTCAGGCTTGACCGGATGGCACAACGACTGGAGGCGGCTTACCTGGCGAAGACCCTCTCTGCCCTCCTGTCCATTCCATTGGAAAAGCACGACATTGAAATGGCCCATAGAATCGGTCCATTTGTTGTGAATTCTAGGCCCCGCACGGTGATCTTCAAGCTTCACCATCTACAAAAGAAATCCGCCATTGTGGAGGCAGCAAAGTCCATCCCGTTGGAGCCAAAGGATCTCCCCGGTGTGAACCTACGGATCTCTGAGGATATATCGGCACGTCGGAGGAAACTTCGGGACCAATACTGGCCGCTGCGGGAGCAACTTCATGAGCGAACAATCAAGACTAGGGTCCGGGATCCGGGTTCTCTCCTTGTTTGGATTGATGATGAACAATTAAAGTTCGAGAGCTTAAAGGCGGCCATGGACGTTCTGAAAATTACATTTCCCGACTTGAAATAGGCTGACAGCGCTATTTGGCGCTTTGGGGGGTAAGTGGCGAGTGGCACTAGGTTACTCTCCTATTGTGCTTTTTTTTCCGTTTTTGATTGCTATAGTCTAGCCTATCTCTATTTGTCTTTTTCTTTCTCCTAAAAACTTCGTGGCCTGGACATTGGGACTGCCGTAAAGACTCTATATTTTTTGTGTATTTAACCCAGTGTTGGCTTGATGCCCTATGGTCATGAGTGGTAGTAGGCCTAGACTAAATTTACAGATGGCCGGTCTGCTTGTTTGTTTATTTGTTTATCTGTTGGTTTTGTCCTTGTATCCTGGGTGAGGTCATTTTGCTTTCTTTACTCTGATTAAAAACAGGCCTTAAGCTATTGATTGCCCCAAAGTTATAGGGCTTCTCTCTTTTTTTCTGAACAATTTTCTCCTCTCCGGAGTTCTCTTGGGACTCACCTTCTAGTGTTAGGTGGGAGGGTTAGGATAAGCTTGCATGGTTACATAGGTAATATTCATGTACTGCTTTGTTACTGTTTCATTTAGTTGTACGTGTGTGTGTGTATGTTCATGTGTATGTGTGTGGGTGGGGGGGGGGGGGTGGATTCGCTTGCTGCTGTGCGGGATATGTGTTTTGTGTTTTGTGTTTTGTGTGTGTGTGTGTGTGTGTGTGTGTGTGTGTGTGTGTGTGTGTGTGTGTGTGTGTGTGTGTGTGTGTGTGTGTGTGTGTGTGTGTGTGTTTGGGGATTTGCTTGCTGCTGTGTGGGTTTCGTCTTGTGCGTGGTGTGTGTGCGGGGGTGCGGCTGCTTCTCTGGCTGGGTGTGTGTTTGGTGTGGGACGTCTGTTGTTGTTTGTGTTCTGGTTGCGTTGGTGTGCATGTACGTGTGTGTGTGCTCGGGTATGTGTGTGTGTGAGTGTGTGTGTGTGTTGGGGGGGGGGGGGGTTCGGTCTTGCTTTGCCTACTCTTTTTTCCCATGTTATCTACAGCTCACTCTTTGTCTATTGTACCACGTTCTGAATGACTAAACTTACAGTATTTTCCTTTAATGCACGTGGCCTTAATTTGCCCCATAAACGCACAAGTTTCCTGGAGGTGCTCAGAAGAGAGAGAGTGGACATAGCCATGGTCAGCGAATCCCACATGCTTCAGAAGGATGTCCATAAGCTGCAGAATAAACATTACTGTGTAAAGGCATATTCTTCAGCCTTAAATAAAACTAAAGGAGTTTTAATTGTTGTCCGCCGCAACTTTCAGTTTACCAACTTAGGAGTTGGTAGTGACTCAGATGGCAGAATCACTTTTATGAAAACCATTGTAGAGAATAAGAAAATTGCCTTCTTGTCTATTTACGCCCCTAACAATTTTGATTCTGAGTTTTATGCGCGCCTATCTAACACTATGCATGATCTGGCAGATTACCGATTAATTATCGGAGCAGACTTTAACGCAGTCTGGGACCACTCTTTAGACAGGACGGCGGTAGTTGAGGGCAGCGATCAGAGATCAGCGTCTGGTGCATTAAGAAAATGGGCACAAGATTTCTCAGTAATTGATATATGGCGTGTCACCGACTATAATCGACAAGACTTCTCGTTCTTTTCGGGAAGACATCAGTCATTTTCTAGAATAGACTTCATTTTTATATCCAAGGATCTCCTTGAAAAGGTAAGTACGGACATGCTACCTCTGGCCATGCGAGCTCCAGCAATTGGAGTGTGTCATGCACAACAACGTTTCCCCAGACTCAATCATCCAACGTAGTAAAATAAAAGATGAGTTGAATGCATTAGTCCGACAGCGCGTTGAATTCCTTATTCATCGCACGCGTCAAAATCATTACTTTGAGGGAGCCCGTCCCAGCCGGTCACTTGCCATAAGCCTGCGTGCCAGTGAAAACTTCGCGCACATGCCTGCTATTAAAACATCAGAAGGAGTTCTGGTAACGGACCCCAAATTGATTAATTCTACCTTCCGCTCTTTTTATTCCAAACTGTACAGTTCTGAGATTCCACATGACTCCTCTAAACTTGATTTATTTTTTAAGAATTTAAATCTCACAAAATTATCGCCCCATGAGGTTGCATCCCTAGATAGACCTTTTACGATAACCGAATTGGAGATGGCGGTACGTAGTCTTAACAAAGGGAAATCGCCTGGGTTTGATGGAATTCCTCCTGAACTGTATTTACAACTTTGGCCGCAGCTTGGACCTCTGTTGCTGAACATGTTTAACCATGCCATTTCAATGGGATCCTTTTCGAGAGATGTTAACACTGCTACAATAACTTTACTCCATAAAAAAGGAAAAGACCCAAACGAATGCGCAAATTATCGTCCTTTATCTCTTTTGAATGCTGACATAAAGCTCTTTGCTAAATTGCTTGCATTAAGGCTTGAACCCCTTATGAATAAGCTAATTCACCCTGACCAAACTGGCTTCGTAAAATCTCGCCTATCTTCAGATAATGTTCGCAGACTATTGCATATACTAGAAGCTTCCGCTGAGGATCAAACATCTTGTGCTGTGTTATCCCTGGACGCTGAAAAGGCTTTCGATCGCCTAGAATGGCACTACTTATGGGCTGTCCTTCATCATAGGGGATTTGGTACCAACTTCATCAACATGATAAAAACTCTCTATGCTTCCCCTTCAGCCATGGTAATGACAGGCAATACCTGTTCTTCGTTATTTCCAGTGGGCCGCAGCTCCAGACAAGGCTGCGTTCTTTCGCCACTTTTGTTCATTCTATCGCTGGAACCTTTGGCTCAGATGGTGCGTCAGTCACCCCACACTCCTATAGTGGTTCATGGAACGGATCATTTCATCTCTCTTTACTGTGATGATATTTTACTATATCTTGGTGATGCAATTAATTCCACTCCACATATTTTGTCCATATTTAATATGTTCGGGAGTATATCGGGTTACAAAATAAACTGGTCCAAGTCGGCTCTCCTTCCTCTCAACAACACATTGAGGAAAGACTCTTTACCAAACGATATTCCAGTGGTTGATAGTTTTAAATACCTGGGCTTATCCATTTTTCCTTCAATTCAAACTACTGTTTCTTTTAATTTCAACCAGTCTCTTAGGCAGGTGGAATTTGATTTGGAGCGCTGGTCATCTATTCCCAATTCATTTAGAGCAAGAACTGCGATCATTAAGATGAATATCTTACCACGGGTCAACTATTGTAGCACAATGTTGCCCTTAGCACCTCCTACTGGACATTGGGAAAAACTCCATAAATTAGTATCTAGGTATGTCTGGAGAGGGAAACGGCCACGGATCAAAATGTCCATCTTACAGAGGCAAAAACTCTCTGGAGGTATTGGGCTCCCAAACTTCCAGTTTTATTTCTGGTCCTTAACTCTTCGTCCTCTTCATACCTGGCTAAATCCTGATGCACAAGTAGCTTGGCGCTCTTTGGAAGAAAATATAGTAAAACCACATAGGCTTCAGGATTTAATATATTCTAACATCCCACTTAAAACCTGTAAATCCAAGTTTGGTTCAATAATCTCACATCTTCTTGCCACATGGAGAAACATGGAATCACACTCTGACAGTCACTCAAAATTCCATCCTCACCTTCCTTTATTTAATAATTATGCCCTTCGCTTGGGTGGTCACCCGATTTCCTTCCATCAATGGAGCAGCAAAGGGATCAATACCCTCTCTGACATTACATCAGAGTATGCACTCAGATCTTTTCAAGACCTGAAGTCACATTTCAATTTACCTGGTACTTCTTTTTTCTTCTACCTATTCATAGAATCTGTAGTACTTTACCTACCCGAGGGCTAATCTCCTCTCTTTACACATACATTGCTAAACGTGCAGATAAACCTCTGCAAGTTGATATTCACTGGAGCCATGATCTCTCAATTGCACCTAACACAATAAATTGGACTACAGTCTGGTCAAAGATAGTTTTAGCATCTCGTAATCCCAACCATCAAATGATTCATTACAATTTCATACATAGACTATATTGCACTCCTCGCAAATTATTTTTCATGAAACTTAACCCATCTCCCAACTGCCAGCTATGCTCTTTAGGAACAGCAGGAACTTTTGTTCATATGGTCTGGGATTGCCCTGGGGTGAGCGATTTTTGGAAGATGGTCTCCTATAAGATGTCCATAGTACTTGAGCGCACCATCCCCTGTTCCCCAACTATATTACTGCTTAGTGATTTTACTGATCTTGACCTCTCTTTGATGCACCAACGCTGGTTCCTGGTAGGCCTTACTGCTGCCAAGAAACTTATAGCACAGAGATGGAAAGCGCCTCATGATCTGTCCTATCAACATTGGGCAAACACAGCTATAGACCTGGCTAAACTAGAGAACTCGGTGGCCATTATGCATGGAGCTCAGGCAAAAAACATCTCTTTATGGGCATCTTTTATTGATAACATGTCAGGATAATAACCAATGGCCTGGTGCTCTCTGCTCACTCTTTTCCGTTTTCACCTCCCATCATAATTTGCATACAAATTGTGGCAACTTTGTTGAGCTGTATCAACTAACCAAATCTCTTTCTTTCTGGGGCAGGGGGAGCAAGACCTGGGGATGGGGGGAGTGAATGCGGTTGAATGTCGTATGTTGTCTTATTTGATGTATGTTGTCTTATTTGTTGTTTTACATGTATTTCAGTTTGTTTGTGTGTTTGTTGTACTAACTATAAAACACAATAAAAAAATTGATAACAAAAAAAAAAACGACTGGAGGCGGCGATAAGACCGGCCATCCCTGTCAATGCTACTACTGACCTCCTATATGGCAATGCTCGAAACTGGCTCCACACTGGAGTCCAGATCTTAGACGAACACTACCAACACACATAAGAGGGACTAACCAGAGAAATCTTAGGGCTCCCTTTGGATAGATGGGAAGAGGCTTGGCAGATAGCTATTAAGTGGACCCGGAAGGGTATAAAACGCATCCGGGATAGCACGATCGCAGGGGCGACATCAGCGATCCGCTCTATCATACATGATCCACCACTTAGGCCCAACTTCAACCTGGAGCTGTCCCCGAACCCTCCCCAAACCGAAGAACCGGAAAAATCCACTACACCAAACACACCACCACAAGTACCCAAAACACCGGACCATTCCCCACCAAAACTTGTCACACCGGACCATTCCCCAATAAAACCTGTAACATCGAACACACTACCACCACGGACACCCGGAACACTGAAGCCATCCCCCATAAAACGAATACAATACACCATCACCCCATTCCGAATAACACCCGGAACTCTAGACCCATCTCCACTAAAACGCATCCGATACTCCATCACCCCAGCCCAGACAACCCTTCTAAAAAGCACAAACTGTCTCCCCGACCGAACGAACAACCACTGATGAACACCCACACACACAAACATCTCACACTCTTCCACCACAAACGAACACCGCACAACAACAACCTGACTCGTCCCAAGGGCAAGTAGCCCAAACCAAACTCCCCCAGACAGGGGACTTTGGAGGGGACAACAGTCTTTTCACCCGCCATGCGCATGACGACGACAAATACAAAAACTGGGATCTTGAGGTTCGCAGACCGATAGTGATTATGGGAGCTTCTAATAACAGTAGACTTCCTAGGGTCAATGATCAACGGATACAGGTGGATGCCTACCATGGGGCAACACTGGCCCATGCCTACCACATTCTGAAACACAAAACCCCTATCTCCCCAGGGGTACAACAGGTTATTCTATCCTTTGGTCTTAACAACAAGGAACAGGGCAACATTACACTCCTAGACAAGGCAATGTCCAGGATGATCTCGGCAGCAAAAGAGGTATTCCCAAATGCCACTCTGTATATACCTCTCATAAATTTCAACCCTACCCTCCACTCATTCCACAAGAGGAATCTATTGGAAATCAATAAACTCATCACTAAATCCGGGTTACATATCCCACTAATCCCCCGAGCCCAGTCCCAAACGGTGGTGGATAAGATACATTGGACCCCTGCGACTGGGGAAAGGGTCCTTCAACATTGGCTGGAACATCTCAATAAATAATGGACTCTTTTTGAACATCCTTTTTTAACATCTACCTGTACAAAACCCTAGCCTTAACCATGAGTACACCTTTACTTTTGGGCACTCTTGGGCTAATTCAGGGTCCATAATTGATTGACAATTTTTTACTTCATTCCTCTTTTCCTTTTTTTTCTCTCAACATGAGCACTTATGTCTTGTTCTGGTCTTTGTTGTTTGCTTTTTGGGGTTACTCTCTCCGATCCACTGTCTAACCTGTCTAATTCAATACGGGACTGACACCCAAGACACTTCAGTAAAACTGGTAGTGCAGGGGAAAAATCTTGGGCTGTCATGCAGGAGACCAGGGTTCAATCAAAGTCAAAGTGTTTTTCAAACTTTCATCTTTACACTCAGACTGAGCCGGAATGTTGAGCCTGAGATTGAAGATATAGACTGGGACACAGAGTGTTAGGAATAACTGCTGGCGCAGTGGTAAGCAGTTGGACTGTTATGTGGGAGACCCGGGTTAGATTCCCACCTTTCCTGCCCGGGTTTTTTCTTGGACATCAACCCCATAGGACTGGATGTTGGGAGTATAAACATTTTTCTTATATTTGTTTGATTTCATTGTTTGTATTTTGGTTCTTATTTTTAACATTTTCTGTTATATCTCACAATTTTGTGTTGTAGGTGGAGTGTTTTGGATGGCCTGGAAACTGGGGCCTGGGAACATTGAACGGTAAGCTGCAAACTATTTAATTGCTCACTCTTGCTTATTTTATTACTTGCACATATCTGTTAATATTTTAGTTTTCACCCATTAATAAATAATGATTGTTTGTGTGATAGGTTTTTTTACAGGCTCAAATACCAGTTACTTGGAGGCGTTTTTTAAGTTTTGTTGTATACAAGTTTATTTCTTTGACAAGCAAACCCAAAAACAGGGTAAAAAAGAGCAAAGCTATCATTAAATTTTGATGATGAAATCTAAAGGACGTTGTATACAAGTTTATTTCTTTGACAAGCAAACCCAAAAACAGGGTTAAAAAAAAGCTAAGCTATCATCACATTTTGATGATGAAATCTAAAGCACGTTGTTTAACTTTTCAATTAAGAACTCAATGACATAACTCAATGCTTGTGGCCCAAATGTGTGCGTCTCCAAACTAAATGATGAGTCAACATCAAGTGTGGAGTTGGCATTTTCCTTCATCTTGTGGAGGGTCTGTCTATAGAGAAAACAGTAAAAAAAAAAAAAATATATATATATATATTAAAAAGAATGTAAGGAAAATGGCATGCCACTCAAGATGGCACAAAATCTGTACTGACACAGCAAATATGAGACAAATATTTAGACATTAATATTTTGGTATTATTAACTTTCCCTGGGGGGGGTAGAGCAACTCCAGAAAATACAATGACATCAAAATACTTACTTTGTTTTTTTCTGCCATTTCTTTGGTGATCCCCTCACTGATTTTTGAATTGACATTTCAGTTGAGGCTAATTGCAAACCCTTCAGCTACCCTAACCCTAACCTTCAAACCCTTCAGCCAGATCTGTGCCTCACCCTCTGTTAGGCAGCTGAATATTGATGTCTTGGGGTTTTTTTTGGGAGGCAGCTGTTTCACCAAGTCAGGGAGGTTGGCCCTTCTCCCCTGAAAATGAGATAAATAAGACCCCTCAGAGTTAGACACATATAGAGTGTACTGGCATCTTTAAAGAGGAACTATGCAGGATTGGCGATTTCATGTGTGGTTTCGGTTTCGTTGTTCGTTTTCGCTCGTTTTATGCTAGCATTTTCTCTGCAGAGCTTCCCCGACAGCTTTAGCGTGTATATTTATTAGAGGTGGGCATAGATTAATTTTGTTAATCTAGATTAATCTCACTGTAATCTTGAAATTAATCTAGATTAATCTAGATTAATTTTAGGTGCACCAGCGCAAAATTTAGGTGCACCCACATTTTTCATTGCATCGCCTTTAACACTAAAAGGTCCCCTTTTTATTGCTGTCCTTTCATATAATGATTTTTTAACAACAAAAAGTCTAGAAAAAGCTTGAAACACAATAAAAGATTTTTTTCTTTACAAAAATATTTATATAAGCCTATTCTACATACTGAAATGTCTGATATTCATGACGGCACACTTTATGCATATTGCAGCCTACTATATTACAACTCTGCCTCTTTAATTCAGCTGTCTGCTTGAAACCTCAAAATGTAAACAAAGCCTAGCATAGTTGGCTAGTTTATCATACTAAACCGCTCACAAAAAGTAAGGAAACTTGACTTTGGCCCATTATATCTCCCCTTTAGTAATACCAACCAGTAAAGTGTTTCATATCATTTTTATCGTTGATTTGTCACCTTTACAATGAGGTATAGCTTGTAAGCATAGGGCAATCATGGAATGAGCAACACAAGCAAACGTGTAAGTAGTGCCAACGAAAAATGTGCCAAAATGGCCTGTTATGCTGTTGGAATTCACCTTTGTTACTTCAAGCATTGACGATTGCACTCTCCCACAGAAATGAGGAAAACAAAACATGTTAGGCATACATTTGTTCATTTTACACTCAGTGTCAGGGTCCTCAGTAGCGTGTAGAGGATCCATATGCAGCCACAACAGCTTGGCACCTTCTTCTCATGCAGGTCACCAACCTGGCTACATTCTGCTGTGGGGTGACATCTCCCTAACTCGAAAGACAGACCTTGTTATCATTGAAGGCAATCATCATGCAGTTAGATACTGGGATGAGATTCTGGAGCCAGTGGCAATTCCATATCTCCAGAATATGGGACCAATTGCCATCCTCCAGGATGACAACGCTCGCCCCCATAGAGCTGGGATCATCAGAGAGAGTACCTCCAGAATTTGGGAGTGGAGAGGATCTAATGGCCTGCCGTGAACACTTGTGGGATCAGCTTGGGCATGCTGTACGTGCCAGAGTCACCAACAAAACCAGGTTGGCTGACTTACAACAGATCCTTATCGAGGAATGGAATGCCATCCCACAGCAGAATGTAGCCAGGTTGGTGACCAGCATGAGAAGAAGGTGCCAAGCTGTTGTGGCTGCATATGGATCCTCTACACGCTACTGAGGACCCTGACACTGAGTATAAAAGGACACTGAGTATAAAATGAACAAATGTATGCCTAACATGTTTTGTTTTCCTCATTTTTGTGGGAGAGTGCAATCGTCAATGCTTGAAGTAACAAAGGTGAATTCCAACAGCATAACAGGCCATTTTGGCACATTTTTCGTTGGCACTACTTACACGTTTGCTTGTGTTGCTCATTCCATGATTGCCCTATGCTTACAAGCTATACCTCATTGTAAAGGTGACAAATCAACGATAAAAATGATATGAAACACTTTACTGGTTGGTATTACTAAAAGGGAGATATAATGGGCCAAAGTCAAGTTTCCTTACTTTTTGTGAGCAGTTTAGTTGGACTGCTCAGTTTCCCCACGTGTGTTTACTGTAAGTTTCAATGTGGGCTAATACTTTTTCTCCTTTCGAGTTTTGGAGTTGGAAAACATTGGTATTGAGATTATCATCCAACTCATGCAAGAGTGACTTGAATGTAAGAGTTTTAATCAACTTTCTGCAGCAATGATGCTAACCGGAATTTATATTAATTTAGCTAACGTCTTCTATATGCATCATTGCTTTCACGATAGTGAATGTTTTATTTGGATTAAATGTGCATGTCGAGGGGCGGGTCGCGACTCGCGAGTGTCCATTGAGCGCGCACGGGAGAGTGAGGGAGAGGGAGGGAGAGGGAGAGAATGCGGGCCAAGGAGAGGGGGGTTACTTCTAGTAGGAATGAGCGATCAGGTGCCATTCGGGAGGGGTCTGAGCTTATCGTCCATGTTGGGAGGATGTATCATTGGTTACTGTTTGGTAAAGTTGCACGCATAGTCTACAATGACAACTTGTGAAAGAAAGCAGCCGAGCAGCGTCAGGTGCACCAGTGCGACCTAGACTTTTTTCAGGCGCACTCTTAAACATTGGCGTTCGCGCTAAGATATCAAGGTGAAAGTGATCATAGCTTGCCTGGTATAGACCCAGCTCCCAGCCCAACTTTGAGAATAGATTAACGCCGATATTTTTTTTATCGCCCGATAAGAGTTGCACGATAACGCAGCACGTTAACGCCGATAACGGCCCACCACTAATATTTATACATGTATAGGCTATATTTAAATATATAAATTGCAAGCGTGGTTCTTCGTCTCAGACTTCCAGATGTAAACAAAGAGCGATCGTCTCCTGCAGAAAGTTGCATAGGGTCTCTTTAAGTATGGTCAAATGTGTGAAAATTTGTTACAATAAAATTTTATAGATAGGAATGTTACCAAAAAATCGTATAGACAGGTAGTGCCACTCCCTTTCATGCGCAACGTCCACATGCGTGGACAGTAACTTTAACTCTGTTTTCTACTTATTTATCATGTTGGTATACACCAATCCACTTCAGAGCAGTTTAAGTAGGTCCATGGCAATATATTAACAATATGTATCATCTTATATTTGGAATATTGACTGCTTGATGACATCATCAATTCAACATGAGTGACAGTAATGGCTATATGCTGAATGCTCCAGGCATACAGTATCTGTAAAAAGCAAGTACTCAAAAAGGCAAAATCATGTAAAAAAATATATTATGCTGTACAGGAGAGTGTGTTGAACAACTCTATGTTTTAAGAAATTAAATCTGATGTAAAATAGAGTTTGTAGACCCTAAAAAGCAACTGTCCACGTATGTGGACGTTGCGCAACAGAGGAGTTAAATGGCCAAAAATTAGATTTTGTAACTAGGACTTTTTTTTTTTTTCAAATATGATTTGAACTGCTTTAAATTACAAAGAAACAAACATTTGGTAAACATATTTATAAATAATGACCTAGTTACATGTGGTAATGCCAAGGTGGTATGGTAATATGGGGGTAGTAGAGAGGAGGGTATGAGAGTACTAGAGGGGTGGGTGGGTGGGTAATGGTGGTAGTAGAGGGGTGGGTGAGGGTCGGTGAGTAGTAATAGGGGTAGTAGAGGGGTGGGCGGGTAGTATGGAGGTAGTAGAGAGGTGGGTGGGTAGTATGGAGGAAATAGAGGGCCATAGTTTCCATATTTTCTGTCATTACATTTTATTCTTTTTTCACCCCTTTGTTGCGCACTGACATAAATTCTATATAAAATCATAATTCCAATTGATTTTCAATATTGGGCTCATATAGAGTAAAAATAAAATCAATACTAAAAAAATCTAGACATTTTTTTTCATAATGCGTGCATGAAAGGGCTACAAAACAGGGAAAATAAAATTTTCACTCTGTTAATGGCACTACAAATTTTTAGTCATCTACAGTGAACACTCTTAGTGTGTAACTTCAGGTGCTCTATGAGATGTTGCAGGATTTTAGCACGATTTCAATTTGATCTCAAATTGTTAATCTCCCCTTGACTGGCTATCTTCCTGCCCCCTGAATTCACTATGAAATAACCTGGGGCCTCATGTACAAAGACTTGCGTGGAATTCCTACTAAAACATTGCGTACGCGAAAATCTGGAAAGAAGCGTACGCACAAAAAAATTCAGATGTATGAAACCATGCGTACGCAGCAATCCACGCAGCTTTCCTTTGTACATCCCAATTTACGTGAAATTAAACGCACATGCACGAGCATTATACTCCACCCTCTCTCCTCCCTCAATCACACTCATTTTAATATGCAAACTAGAAGGCCATTCGAAAACTCAGACCTCCGCGAAGGCAAAATGGCTTATCCCACAATATTAATAAGATTTTTGAATATAAGAATACGTTTTGAGGGACTAGTTTCTTAATATCAATCGGCCACTGCCATACAGGGAACAAAGTATCGGCTATTGCAATGCGATGCAAGGTTAGTTTTATTTCTAACATTGTTCTATCAACACAGACATGTGCATCAATAGTCTGACGTTATAATTTCTGTTTCGGGTGTTTTGTGGAGTTGATTAAGACTGTTTTCAGTGGCAGGCTGGATGTTCAAGTTCAAGTTCAAGATACTTTATTGCCATTTATGTAAACGCATAACTCGCCATTGACTTGCGTTATCTCGGCACCAGCTTAGCACCAGGTAAATACTGCTTAGCATCAGATGAACACTGCAACTGAAGGCGAGACACGGCAGGTGAAAATGTTGTTTTTCCATAATCGGCCAATTTTGAGATTTTGTGCTAGTTTGCTACCTTAGCATGTATTCTTTCACCCTACTATGGCTATGGCTATGGCTATGGCTATGGTTATTTAGCAGACGCCTTTGTCCAAAGCGACATACAAATAAATAACAATACAAATTAAATTAACAGTGAACAATTACAAACTAGGGAGAATAGTAATATTATCAGTAAAACAATAATTTTAAGCACTAACCTAATGAGAAATAAAACAGTGAAATGAGAATAGCAATCAAATAAGTCACTTAGTTAATTATATATAATAATAATAACTAAAGCATGGTATGGCTAAATTTAAGGACAATAGCAAAATAAATTTCAAATTCTATCAATAGACAAATTATAACAAAACAATACATTATACAAACCATAACAAACATACTACAATAACAAAGTCCGATTTGCACATTTAGGTGTTTATTTCGTGACATTTTGACTACTCGCGCCTATATATTTTTCCTAATTTCACCAAAAGTTCCCATTCTTAAGTGTCATGTCCTACCGCGACTGTGATCTGAAGCATATCGTGTGTGACACCGTTGGAAAGCCCTGTTCCTTGTGCATGACGCTATGCATCCAAATATGGGCATTTCCTTTGTATTACCAACCAATCGCGAAAGTTCATTGGCGGGTCTAGGCTTTAGAACGGTATCTCAATGGCTGTGTTTCTATGGTTTCCTAACGAGTTTCCTCCGGTTTCCTCTCCCACTCTAAGCTCAAAAACTCCACTTCTGTATCACCTACATACACCAAACTTTCCAGTTTTATTCCTAAGTATATTGTGAAGACTTGTCCAGAGGGGTTTGTTGATTTATTATTCTAATCTTGATTTATATGACGCTTTATTCTGAAAAATGAGGCAAAAATCAAGTTTTTATGGGTATTGACAGTATTGTCAGATTTACTGGAAAACGAAATGAAACATCCATAAACCCCTCTGGACATGTCTTTGGATTTACTATATATACAACATGAAAAAATAATTTTCGACCTGGCTTTGTCTAATGTCGAGTTTTTGAGGTTTGAAATATATGCAAATTAGCGCATAATTAATGAGAACGCATAATTAGCATATTCAAACATTAAATTATAGAAAACTTGCATTACATTTTCACACATTTATGTGAGTAATCAGCTGGTGAAGTTTCATGATGATATCTGTAAGTTAATTTTTTTACCCTATTCACCTGTAGTGTCTCCCCTTAAGGAAGGGCAGAAATTCACTAAAAATGGTCTCCACCCACCTATATCACCCCGACTAAATTGGAAATGAGGTCCTATGTCCAAAATGTTTAACTATTCCTTTAATATGTTGTTAATTATTAAGTAGTTGTGTTTGGCTGTAAATTAACTAGTGTGAGGAGGTGGATAGTTAATGTAGGTCTTATTCTCTTGCACTTTCCCCATTTCAGAATCAAGTTCGTCTTCAGAGCTTTTGCATCAGCCTTCTGACTCAGGTATTGTCTTCATTGAGCTGATTTCAGACTGCAAATTAATTTCCTTTGAACACAGAATTTAAAATAAACAGTATTAATATGAAATTTACTTTCAAGAAAAACAATTGTGTGTATACTCGGGTTATTCTTCCTTGTTTTTCTAGACTCATCAATGCGACCGCAGCGCTGTTCCACCCCAAAACGATCATCAGCTTTTAAACCTTCATCTTCATCATCAGGCAGTGGAGGTATTTTTCCTAAGAAGATCTGTATTTTGTACAATTAATGTATATGGACATTACTTATCTTTACACTATTATTTTCTCTACTTTTTCTCTCAGTCTCACAAAGATCAACCAGTTCAATAGAAAAGAAGTCTAAAACAACTCCTTCAGGTAAGGGATGTAAGGGTTCATGTCTGTATTCATGGTTTCCTTTTAGTTAGATAATTCCAACTGCAAATCAACACTTCATAAGGTCTTTGTCAGGAGTGCTGCTATAAAATATTACGTTACCTTGGTGCTCTGAGGCTTAGGACTTGCAGACATAGATTGTGTAAAAAATAGAGACACAGAAAGCCTTTAATTCATTTTTTGTTTTTGTTTTGGCCTACTCAACAATGCGTTAGAGCAACTGAAATATGGTTGTCGCTCAAATTTTAAAGCAGGTGAATCACATGATCAATGTAAAGTAAAATCCTAAGTAAACTATAATGTTTTGTTGAATGTAGTATTGATCTTGATTATTGATTCAACTAGTCTTTATTTTTTTTAATGCAGGGTCATGTGTTTTTACCAATCAGGTGATCTACGTACAGACATGGGCAGTATTTCAATTATATGTATTTTAAATATGTATTTAATTACTTTAGTGTATTTTGTAATTTGTATTTTGCAGGATTGGAAAAAATCAAATGTACTTTGTAACAAAATACTTTGAGGGGTTGTATTTAGAGTGTTTAAAATACTTAAATACTTAAACAACAATCTCATCATTTCCCCCCCTCAAATTAGCCAAAAATTCATCACACAGTTAAATATAGCCTCTTACCTAGTACAGTATAACCATGACAATATGAATATGCTATGCTTATCATAGTCTTGGAGCCAAAGGTCAGAATCTTTAGGACATGAACCCCATGACATGAGGATTTATGTAAGGTATCAACCAAGGTGTCCTGATCTGCAGAAATAATGGAGGAGACTGAGGCAAAAACCTCCCCAATGCGAAACAGTCTCGAGTTTTCACCTCCCAGTTAATTAATTCTGTATATTGAGACACCTTACAGGATGTTACTTTATTTGTCCCCCGTGTTGCCAGTCATGTATTAAGGCAAAAGGCATGCATTTATAGCACAAAAAAGGAAATGCATTTCAATTTAGAAAGGCTAACCTGTTCAATCTGTTGTACTACTTTCATTGAATACGGAAAATGATGGTGGGTAGTTTGCTTTGTCAGAGTTGATTACCGTTGCAAAGTCTCCTTGTTGTCAGTTCAATCATCGTTTATATTGATATATGATGCTGATTACATTTTTTACTAGATCTACTTTATGGGTAGCCTGGCTCCGCCTTCCTATGTACTTCCGTTCAGTTTTCATTTCACTCCACTACGTAGTCTGGGTCTGCGGTATATTCACAGGTTTTCTCAAGACAAAAATGTGCAGGTCCAATCAGCGAACAGAGGGAGTAGCTGAGAACGATGACGTTGAGGTCGCTAGTATGTCACCTCACGACCAAACGTTTATCAATTGGTTATGGCAGATCTGAGAGGCTCTGGGCAGAGTATCCGCATTCAAGGAAATTCATGCTTGGCAATGGAAAGTGTCCAGACTCTCTGTACATTATGAATGTACGAGAGTATGGTAGGACCAGGCTACTTCAGCCCAAAGTAAAGAATTTAGGCCTCTGTCCGCCAATAAAAAACTAGTATTTCTTGTAGTTTATTTTAAAAGTTGGTATACCATGATTATTGTGGGGGCATTTTTGTATTTTCTAATTACTTGTATTTTAATTAAATACATTTTTCACATCCGTATTTTGTATTTTATTTTGTTACATTTTCTACGCCAGTATTTGTATTTTGTAACAAAATAGTTTTTGATGTACTTGTGCCCACCTCTGTCTACGTACCTGCCCTACACTGGTCATATTATTGACCTGCTTTGAGGTATGAGCCGCTAATGACATCCATGTTTCAACCATCATGTTTACCCTGATGATGACTTGCTAGGCTTGAAACACATTTTATGTGTTGGCATTGTTTAATAGCCAAAAATATGAATCAAAGTGTTTTTCTTACTTTTATTTTTGAAAGCATCTGTGTTTTTGTGTTTTGTTTTATTTTGTTTTTGCACTTTCTACGTCAAAAAGCTGTTTCAATAAGGACTAGGTTAAGAAAGTTCAGTAAGGTTGTTGAGCAAGAGAGAAACGTTTGTGATCATGATTTACAAGTGATAACTAAATGTTGTGTCTTTCAGACCAGGCACCTAGTTCCAAAAGAAAATGGAGTGTCCAGGAAGTTGCTGCTGTGGAGCATTCCATTTAGTGTTAGCAATCTTGTACGTTTACCCGCCCGACATGTGAGAAATGTGGCTAGCGTGAACGCTGGAGTTTGTAGTCTTTTGGGAAAGAACATGGATGCCACCAGGGCAGCAACTGTCTCTTAGTGCTGGACATTTGTCTTGATAAGTTGCCCACTCACTACACATTGTTGGCTGTCCAAGCAAAGATAATACAGCTATAGATTGCAACCTGGTATCATTTTCAAAATGTTCCCATGGGAAAAATTTTGCAGATCCAGCAAAACGTACCTCCAGGTACGTTTCTGATGTGCAAACCCAGCGGGGCTGCTAAAGAGCGATGTTTACACTATTAATTCAAAACTTTGGTTTGATGACCAAACAATACTTCTGAGCTCATGTGAGGTACGATATTTGATCAGACCCAACTGTAGTAAACAATGTGTAAACATTGATTTTGTATTGGGGATATTGCTCTCCTCGCATATTACAGTTTGAGTCATGCCATGGCATGTTGGTCCAAAATACTATTGGAATGCTGACGTTGTCCTGCACTTCTAGTCCAACACTACGTCACCGGGTCGTTACAAATTAGGACTGAAACGCCCCAACACCTGCTACCCTGATTAGCCTACCTGTGATAAGCCATGTCTGCAGCACTCACCCCGCGTTCACACTGTCTACGTCCGTCAACGGATCTCATTCACTTTGCATGGGGCGGACTCGAAATGCATTGTGGGTCCGTCCGTCGCTTCAGCTCCGTTGCCTCCGTCAAGAAAGTTGAGAAATGTTCAACTTTTCAGGCAGCGACGGATCTGTCAGCCAATCAGATCACGTGTATGCAAATACACATACGGCAGATCCAACCTCCGTGATCCGTTGACGGACGGAGACAGTGTGTACGCGGGGTCATTCCCAGATTGACACGAAATCACCATGGTTGATTGGTTGCAGCAGTGCTGCACTCCCTCTCCAAATTTCAGAACGTCTCACCCATTTTGAAAGCCTTTTTCAGAAATGTGAAGTGGGTGGAGTTATGGGGTGAAGTAGCTCTTTAAGACGGGCACACCTAGGCTACCTCGGTCCCTGCGGAGCCAACTGAGACGGTCTCCTCGTCATCCATGGCAGATGTAGGTGCCTGCTATACAATCACCAAATAGGGCCAATGAATCGGTTTTATTCCAGTGATAACTGGACGCAATACAATGTTGCCCATATAGTAAATTGTAGAAGAAGTACATCTTATGTGAATGGATGGAATCAATCGACATGTTCTGAGGGGAAGTTGATGCGCTAAATCAGTGGATTGTCGCACTATAACCAATAGACGTGCTTCTCGCATTACTTCGCATTGGAGGCTTCCATAGTAGGCTATGACACTTTGCCAACATTTCGAATCGGCATAAATGTAGGCTACAACTACCGGAAGACAATGTAAGATGTAATTGTGCATTATTTTCATGCTAGACAATGCTCATGATTTCCACGAAAGCCATTTCACCACACATTTCAAGATTACTCACTGGATCGACGAACTCGTCTACTGGCTCCAGCACAATGAGCGTGTCCCCAGAGACTGTATAAGACAATATCAGTCAGTCTATGCGCGCGCACACACACACACACACACACACAGACACACACACACACGCTCGCGCATGACAGTTTACTGGGATTACCTTGGATGAAGGGGGTCGTTTCATCGGGAGGGACAGAGTTGTCCCCCCCTGTATCCCATCGATCACCGGCCTCCCTTTATTTAAATGGAGGGCCAGCTCCTCCGCAGGTGCCAGGTCTTGGGTGGAGGGCCACCCCCAGTGCCTGACTTGTAGTTTCTCTTTTTCACCGCTAAAGTTAGTAAAGACAAACAGTGAGCGACCACCTTGACAGTAATTCATGTAGTCGTGTACATAAAAGGTTCTCTACAAGACAAGAACTGTTCCTTATGTGAAATGTGTGACCATATTACGCATGGACATACGCATGTTAGCGCCTGTCCACAGCATATGGCCTCGTGTAGGCGTAGTGTTTCATTTGCTGTTAATTTGCTATTAGATTAGGAAAGGGAGACAGCACTAAAGGGCTAAAAAAATAAATAAGAAACCCTTGAACATTGATGCAAATGTACAAACTGTCTTCTGGACCGAGCCAGTGCACTTACCAGTCTGCAAGATGTTCTTGTATTTTACTTTTACTTGTTGCCAAGTCCTTTTTTTCCCTGTCATGTTTGATCTGTCATGGAAGTACAATTACACATTTAATGAGTACCCTGACATACGCACAGAAATTAAGAATACAATGAAGAACACGTCATATCTTCCAAGATCACAACTACCATGCATCAACGTTTTACATGTTTTTTTTCTGAAATTATATTGTAATAATATATGCCTGCGAAAGACTTGTGCCGGAATGCCCAGCACGTATACAGAGATACATTTTGAATGATGAAACCTCATTTAAATACAGGTTACCGTGATATAACTGTCCGTATGTGTTTGACTGAATGTGAAAAGACGGCTAAATTCTTGTCAATAAAAAGTGCAAAAGCAAAAGGTAATTTGTGACCGTTTCGGGGAAATTGCATTAATTTCTTTGAATAAGTTCAATTTCAATTTAGTACATACTCATTTAAACGATCTGCAACAATTTGCCACCCGAGTTCTCTTTCTTTGCAAACGGTGGCTGTGTTCCCCTTCTTTGTTATTTGGTGTTTCACCTCCTCATAGGCCTCCATCAGGAGCTGCTGCTCCGATGGAGTGAAGGACGGCGCACAGGTTTTCTCCATTTCATCTGTGAACCTGAGATCGATCCATGACGTCATTTATAGAAAGACGTGAACACGCTCTTAGAAGGATTACTTACACCTGGTTTGACATAGTCGCTCCTACTCATCCTGGATTGGTGTTTGTGAAACGGGGAGGAGTAGGATGATTAGACTACGCTATGTCAAACCCAGATTTCTCCCTTATCTTGGATGTCTTCATTCCGCTTTTGTGAAATGTGTTTTTTAGCATTTGAGAAAAACTGTAATGTGGTAAGTTTGAATGAAAAGAGGTGTTGATAACAGAAAAATGCTGATAAAACTATCTGGTCTCAAAATTGTGTTCTGTTTTCTCATACAGTTAAACTCATATTGGTTGAACACCTCCTAGCATTTATTCAGCAGAGCAATGTATTGCTACCTAAAGCTGTACAGGACTTAAATGAAGATCTAGATAATCTTGCTCTGCTGGCCCCAGTCATAGGGCTGTTGGTGGAGGGCATGCCAGCAACCACAGGGCACAGGAAGTGTGTCTTCTTGGGGATGACAGTGGGGAAGTTGAAAAAGCAGAGGCATACAGAGGTTCTTTTATCATTACAGTGAGTATACTAATGGTTGCATGCTTGCAAAGTTCTTGCAATCTGTCTGGTAAAGTTTGTCTTTTCTAATGCCTGTCCATTTCCTAATAAAACAACCAAGACCTTTGGGCCTGCCAAGGCCTGCATCGAAAAGGAAGTGGACAGACATCTACGTGAGTTTTGTGATATGAGAGCAATCCTCCCTGGGTATCACAACACCCCTTAGACATTGTTTTTCAATTCATCAGGTGGTGAGATGACTTGAATGGGAGTGTTTATGCATCAAGTGTGGAAGGAATGTGGACTTCCAGGTTCAACAAATTTGGCAGACATCCATACACCTAATATCATCCCATGTATGTAGCATCAAGTTTACCAGAAAGCTGATGTGAACATTTTCTATATACATATCTTTCTCTCTATCTCTCCCAAAGATAGATGGCCCATGATCTGAAGACTGCCAGGCTGTTCTATGTGCCAGAGACCTCAGCAGAACAGACCAGACTGACCAGGCTGGATATATGAAGTCCCTCATGACAGCAGCCATGCAACCAAAATGTAGGTCTCATTTTTGGTGTTCTCTTGATTTTGTAACCAGTCATGATATGTCTTCTAAATGTCTGATGAATTGTTCAACTGATGTGCCAGTCGAAGAGGAGGCTATGCGGGCTAAGCCTGTGCAGATTCAGCCTGAGCAGAGCGAGCCTGTGCAGACTGAGGCAGGGCAGTCTGGGGACTCTGAGGATCAGGTGAAGGAGGTAATGGAGCAGGGCCAGAAGGGAGCACATAGTAGGTCTGAGCCTGACTCCAGTGAGTAAGATTTTATCTATTTCTCTCCCGCAGACAGATGTGCCTCAGGCCACAGCCAGAAAGTGTCCAACACTGAAGCGTGACATACGGATGTCTCCTGATGGGGGTTTAGACTCCAGAGGGTTAAATATCGTAGATCTTTAACCTCAGATATAGGTCCCATCTCCTTTTCACTTGAGAAAAGTGGGTGCATGCCATGGAAGGCTCAACATTTTGGCAGCTTTCATATATTTGGTTCTGATTAATCTAAGATTTGCATAGCCATTTCTTAAATTTAGCTTGGAAGCCCATTGTTTAAATAAACAGTGTTTGGATTCAGTGTATGGACATTGTGGTCTGGGAAAAGCTCCTTCCAATGATTCAAATGATTCTCAAATAGCCACTTCAATGTAGACACAGTTGCAATGGAAAGAACAGGGGCAAACACTATTTGCTCAATCTGTTTTAAAGCTGGCTTACATTGGATGATTTTGGTCTGTTTTAACAGTCGGCGACTAAATTTCCAAAATCGGGAGGAAATCAGTCGTGGCTCATGCAAATAGTGACGTGAACATTAAAAACCAATAGTGACCTCGCTCCAACACAAAACAGGAAGGGGCAAAATAGGCGACAGCTGTAACTTATGATTATTTGTTATTTAATTTCTTAATTATTGTACATGACAGAACAGCTCTATATCTGTTAGGGATGTCACACATGAAACAATGCTGCAGAAACGTGAAAAAATATGAGTAGGGTATCATATGATATCCTGTTGATGATGACGTGTAGCCTATGCACGATGGAAATAATTTGAAGGAATCTAGTAGCAGTCTTGTAAATAGTGACCCACAGTCTTTGCAAAATCATAATCTGAGACTGGCCTGTGACTAGACTGTGACTAAAAACTCAATGAATTGTCTTTAGATGTGAGAGGGTCTGAGACTGTAGTCTTTCAAAAATCTTTTCCAAATCTCTGCAAAGTCTGTCAATGTAAAGTAGGCTTCAGTTTACCATCATTTTTCATTAGTGTGCTATGGGAAATTGAGGATGGCCTATTTCTGGTGGGGAATAAGGGAAAGACATGATGGTAATAAGAGGTTATGTTCAGGATCAAGAGTTTATATACAGATGGTACGGGTTGAGAATGCTCCTTTTTCCCCCCGCACATTGGGAATGCCGAAGGGTGCGGCATTGCAATTAAGACTGCAACCGCAGGGGGGCAACATAAGACCTTCCTAATAACATGCAGGTTTGGCTCATGCAGGAAAACACTCTGGTCAATGGAGAGGGAGAGCTTTCAATGAAACAGCAGTGTCTGCTCAACTTATCATGGATATGCTTCATAGGCCAAGTCACAAAAACGAACGCAATGTTTAGGACAGTTTGCCATTAACTAAACGGGGATGCCTTTGCTAGCCAAAAAGTAGGCTACAGATGGTACGGGTTGAGAATGCTCCTTTCTTTCCCGCACATCGGGAATCCCGAAGCATCGGGAATTTGTAATTAAAACTGCAACCGCAAGGGGGCAACATAGACCGCCCTAATAATATGAAGGTTCGGCTCATGGAAAAACCCGAGGACGCCGCGCTGGTAACAAGCGGAGAAAAGAGACATGACGCTCGGCATGTTAGATTGCAGTTGCAGAGTTTTCTAATGTTTTACAGCCTACCTCACAGCTCTCTCACTCCACGTAGCCTATAACTCAGTCAGTCCAGCAGAGATGCCAGAGCAACGTTTTGGTCAATGGAGAGGGAGAGAAATGCTCCGCATATCCGTCTCATTTAATCATTCAAATGAAAGTGATGACTGGCGAAATTAATCAAACGACGTTTCAATAAACAATTGTTGAAATGAATGAAAATGGTTTTAGAAAATCACCTATAGGCCTATCAGAAGGAAATAGCCTCCTGAAATACTTGAAAGGCAACCTTAGATTAATTTATGAATTCATTACGGTTACAAGACCGCATTTCCGTGAATAGGCTATTATTGTCAATGTCAAGGCGAAGACGAAAGAGATGGACAAGATGGACATTTTGGCTACATTTACATGCTAGGAATACTTAGAAATGTGTATAGGCTATTTTAAAACGGAGGCATGTTCATTTTAACCGGCGACGCTGGGTAGCCTACATGTACCCAACACTTGTTATCACAGATTTTGTCCCCACCACTTTTGACGACTGAAAATAAAATGTATTTAACAGAAATCTCTATAATACATGCCTATGCTTGTCCCTTTATTGTTGATTCAGAGATAGGCATAGACTACCATAGGCTGCTGGGCGTCAAGCTATATGACAGCATTTTATCATGTGGTGAATTAATAACTAACGTCAGTTTAACATGCCAGAACTTTTGATCGGCGTTTCAAGTCCATGGTGCGAATAAAGCATGAAGATGATTACAATTGAGCTGTGGCGCAACTGGTTGAAGCATATATACCGTACGCCAGCGACCGGGGTTCAAATCTCACTTGAAGAACCTCTCCGGAACCCATCAAGAGAAAAAGGCATCGTTTTATTAAAAAAATGAAAGATTTTCTGTTTTGCGTTTTTTTTATGTTTGCGATGTCTGCTGAAAAGAAAAGTTAATATGTGAATTCGTGGTTCAGCGCACACTCACACACATTTTTACATTGACATAGTGTCTGTCGAGAGAGAAGAGGGGGAGGCAGTCGTCCTCAGTGCCGCATATAGGTAGGCTATAATGTAGTGAACTGGTTAGACGAGTGTGGGGGAGGGGGAATGATCGCACAAGACAATTGCTCTTCATGAAATGGATTTCACAGATGGCTGTCAATTTTTAAATGTAGCCTACTACACCTCTTGCAAAATCGGACGTGGCACATAGCCTAATTATTAGGCTACTGGATTTAATATAGCAAATCCATGGACTTTGTTCATCCTATATACAATAAGTATAAAATCTGACAATCCAAAACGATAACGAGATCTCCCAGAAACGAAAAACAAGTTTGTTGAGCAGCCTTGTCCTTCTCAGCTTTTGCGTTTGATAGATAAAAGGCATCCTGTCCTGCTGTATTCCAATGAGAAAAAAAACATCCACAAGGTATAGGGTCACGGTAATGCAGCATGCATGAATCTCTCTCTCTCTCTCTCTCTCTCTCTCTCTCTCTCTCTCTCTCTCTCTCTCTCTCTCTCTCTCTCTCTCTCTCTCTATATATATATATATATAACTGGCTTAACAAAGTTTTGTGCGTTATATATATATATATAACACACAAAACTTTGTTAAGTCAGCTCCATACATAACAATAACTGCCGCGCGCTCTCCCCGGCCTCCATTTAAACTAAGGGCAAACCCATTCATTCGTGCCCAAAAAAATATTGTCAGTAAGGATAGGTCATATTACCAAATGGCGAACCTCGAAAATTATTTAGGATATAGAGCCGTGTCCATTACGCACTACAGTTATTTTTTAGGCTATTGTTCTATTTGAGTGTTTTTGTCTACCATGGCAAACATAGTTGAAACGTTCGCTCTAAACTTATGTATTTCCAATCGGCTTTCACAATCAGCTACAGCTGCGCTGATGATCACCATGAAAACTTGCAATGTCTATACAGAACTGCTTTCACTTCCGCGAGTCGCGAACGCAACATGCACAACAATATACCGATATTTAGCAAACGCATGTATTTCCAGCTCTCAAAACCGATGAGGTCCAGATCTCAGTGGCCTCATAGCTGCTTACAGCCATGCATAGTAAGCCTAATGATAGCCTTGCCAAATAAGTCATCAGTCACACACCCCTAATCGCGGGGTTGACCTGTTCCTTTCACACTGAGCCCCGATGAAAACAACCTCCTTGGCGGAGATAATAATTAGGCCTATCAAATTAAAAGCACACTACGACAGGTATACTTGTGTGATCACGCAACACAAGAGAGCATTTAGCGATGGGACAGTTGTGAATGAGTGCTTAACACCCTGGAGTCTAGATACCCCCCGGGGGATTTGAAAAACTGTTCCAAACACAAATCTCAATCTCTGCTTTTATCATATTACCCTGCTGAAAAAACCAGCCTGACCAGCTAAAGGTGGTTTGCTGGTTGACCAGCTTGTTAACCAGCTTATTTGACCACCCTTTGATGGTTAACCAGCTAGACCAGCAAAACTCTCGCGAAAACACACCTTCAGCTGGTTTACCCAGTTTATGATGGTAATTCAGCTGGTTTTGATTGTCGTACCACCTTAAGCTGGTCATTTTAGTTGGTGTTGCTGGTCTACATTGCTGGTTTTTACTGGCCACGCCAGCTTATGTTGGTTATTCTAGAAAACCAGCTTGACCATCTTTGTCAAGCTGGACAGGCTGGTCACCAGCATGACCATCTTAAACCAGCTGTATCCCAAACGACAGGCTGGTCACACCAGCACGACCAGCTTCCTCAGATGGTCACGCCAGCATGTCTAGCTGGTGGCCTAACCAGCTACACCAGCAAAGACCAGCAATAAAGCTGTGTTTTGGGCAAAGACCAGCTAAAACCAGCTAAAACCAGCTACCAGCCTAAGCTGGTTTCTTGCTGTTTTTTTCAGCAGGGTATAGAAACACCATTAGAAATCTTTAATCAACTCGTTTTCAAATATACAGTGAGGAGCACATGTATTTGATACCATGCTAAAACAGGAATATAAAATCATCATTTGACAATTGATCTTAATGCCTTAATTTAAAAAATGAGTAAAAATCAAACCGCCAAGGACACCAATTTTCTTTGTGATTGAAGAATGTATCGTAAATAGATAAATGTTTTCCTTAAATGCTAGGGGAAGGAAGTATTTGACCCCCTATGTAACCCTATGGGAATTTAACACATAGGGTTAACATAGGGGCAGGCAGATTTTTATTTTTAAAGACCAGCTATTTCATGGATCTAGGATATTATGCATCCCGATAAATTTCCCTTGGCCTTTGGAATTAAAATAGCCCCACATCATCACATACCCTTGACCATAGCTAGAGATTGGCATGGTGCTTTTTCCAGTAGGCCTATTAGCCTGTTTGATTTGCATTGAGCTCAATGAGCATCAAACAGGCTAATAGGCCTACTGCAAATACATGTTCTCCTCACTGTATAGCCTATGTTTTAAGAGAATATGGCAATGATAATGGCACTTTCTAAAAACAATAAATTCTTAGGATTTGTCCTCTCACCTGCAGCAGGCCCATTCAAAAGCCCATCCACCTAATTTGCATTTGAAAGAGCCAATCACTAAAGTGACACATTTAGTCTGGAAAAAGTAGCAGGCTAGCCTACTTTATGAGTTTTTTTGACCCCTCTAATAAATTGCCTATAGGCCTACTACGATATGGAGGAAGGGCTGCCTAACTGTTCCCCCTAAGAGTTTTTTCTAAGATAAAATGTTTTCGCTATTTAAGTTTAGGATTTGGTAGACAAGACAACCTCGGAAAAGACACACCTAATTGTATGGCTCTATGTTTAAACACATCAAATTAGCAAGCATTTCCTCCCGATAGCAGCAACGTTTGCTTTATTTTTCTGTCGGTCCGTGGTTGCTTGGTCAATTGCGCAGCAAATTATCAGATGAAGCACCGGACCTAATTTCACTCCATCCCTGCTGAAAAAACCAGCAAGAAACCAGCTTAGGCTGGTAGCTGGTTTTAGCTGGTTTTAGCTGGTCTTTGCCCAAAACACAGTTCTTATTGCTGGTCTTGCTGGTGTAGCTGGTTAGGCCACCAGCTAGACATGCTGGCGTGACCATCTGAGGAAGCTGGTCGTGCTGGGATACAGCCTGTCGTTTGGGATACAGCTGGTTTAAGATGGTCATGCTGGTGACCAGCCTGTCCAGCTTGACAAAGATGGTCAAGCTGGTTTTCTAGAATGACCAACATAAGCTGGCGTGGCCAGTAAAAACCAGCAATGTAGACCAGCAACACCAACTAAAATGACCAGCTTAAGGTGGTACGACAATCAAAACCAGCTGAATTACCATCATAAGCTGGGTAAACCAGCTGAAGGTGTGTTTTCGCGAGAGTTTTGCTGGTCTAGCTGGTTAACCATCAAAGGGTGGTCAAACAAGCTGGTTAACAAGCTGGTCAACCAGCAAACCACCTTTAGCTGGTCAGGCTGGTTTTTTCAGCAGGGATGTCTCGCGGACCAGCAGCAGTCTCCACGTTTCGCGGCCCATAGTTTGAGAAACGCTGCATTTAAGTGTCATTAGGTTGTAGGCTATATGCTTAGTGTTTTCTTTGTGTGTTTTTCATTGTAGTGTGTGTGCATTGAGTAGTTCCTTAAAATACGGAACAAAGAGCGTTCAGATCTGTTCAATACGGAAGACTTTAACTACTAATATATTTCTTATAACGAAACGCGAAGAAAAAATACGAGGACTGACCATCTCGTTTCTCCGCGTTTCCCCCAATACCATGGCGACAAAGAGAAATAAATTTGATTTGACATTTAAGCTGATTGGGTAACACTTTATTTGAAGGGGTCTACATAAGGGTGACATGTAACCGTCATGAACATTAATGACACATTATTGATGTTTATGACTGTTGTCATAATGTGTCATTCGGTTTTTGACATGTCAAGTTGACATTGTTTGGGTGTCATCATTATGACAACTTGACATTAGCCAAGATGACATTATTTGTTGGTGTATTTGTCATGACAACTTGACATTAGCCAAGAAAATGTAACCTGTTTATAATGCTGTCATGACAACTTGACATTAGCCAAGAAAGAAACGCAAGGTGTTTGGCATAATATTGTCATGACAACTTGACATATAACCGTTTGGCTTGACTTATCTTCTAGGTTTGTGAAGTGATGGGCCTGAACAATTGACCGTCATGACACCATCATAACTGTGTTATGAATACTTTCCTTGGCATGATATTGTCATGACAACTTGACATAATTGTTTTATTATGAACCAGTTCATATAACTGTGCATGGACTGGCTTATCTTCTAGGTTTATAAAGTGATGAGCCTGAACAATTGTCTGTCATGACACTGTTATAAATTGGTCATGAATACTTTTCTTGACCTCAACTACAGTGGTACAGTTTTGACTCGTCATTAAGCGGTCACAAAGAACTACTACACACCAAAATAGTTTCCTGACAGTGTCATGAATACTCACCTTTGACCTAAAGTACAGTGAACCATTTGAGATGATTCCTGAACATGTCATTAAGTGCCATTACACTATCACATGCTTATAAAACATATCTTAGTCCAGGCAATGGAAGGTTATGGCTGACCAACATTATGCTTCTACACCAAGGAGTTCATGGGCACTGGGCAGTAAGCATTAGTCAGTATGCATTTTGGATACATTTTTACAAAACACATGAGCATACCGTGGCAAATGATGGTCTAAAGTACTCATTTAACATTCTATATTTATTTATCTATTATATTTTACCTAGAGGGCTGGAATGTGGTCAGTTCAGAGAGGCTTGCTATCCGGCAGAATAAGAAAACAATATTGTAGCCTCTATATGTCAGTACATCACACCGTTTTTCTGATTGTTTTCCACAAAACTACAGTGTCTCCGTTTTCCAAAGAGGTCAGGCATTTGATTATAGGCAATGCCATCCTAAGTAGATGATGTGCAATGTCGGAGGAAAAAATCAAGAAGGGGGAGTATGCATAAGAGTTTAATGACAACACTCAAACTCAATAACGAGCACTGTATGGTACACAAAGAACCTACAGTAATAATGAAGAGAACTGTCCTCATGTAATCAAGAAGGGGGAGTATGCACAAGTGTTTAATGACAACACTCAAACTCAATAACGAGCACTGTATGGTACACAAAGAACCTACAGTAATAATGAAGAGAACTGTCCTCATGCAGAGAACCCAATAATAAACACTCTGAATAAGAACTAAATAATAAAGAGTAATCTTGCTGTGTCAGGCATGCGTGTAAAATGCATGTACACTTCACACTTCAAGTGTATTTATAAGTGTTTTTAACTTGAGGAGATGAAGTGGGTCATAGTTTTGCTGGAACCTGTGAAAATGTGTGGAGTGGACAAGCATGGAGTTGTATAAGTAAACAAATCTTAAATACTTGAAACAATTGTCCAGGTTGATGGTGTAGTGACCCTCTGCAATTGATTATCTGAGAGCACAGGCGCCACTTGAAATGTTGGGCCCTATGACATGTTGGGCCCCACAAACATCTATTATAATATTAAAATATTCTCTGGGGCCCCATGTTAGTGCCAGGGGCCGGTTGCACAAAGGACCTTAAGTTAAGGTTTTCCCTTCAAATCTGACTTGTTGTAACACGTGTTGTAAGACGCACTTTCGCTCACCCCCAGCATTCCGAACTCCTCCGTTTTCAGCTTAGCTTGCAGTAGGCTTGAATCTATTAGATTAGGCATCACGTAGCCTATGCAGCTAAATCGCTATTTTTAAACCATTAAAAAGGTTCAAAGTAACTCCACAATGCATTGGTAGACTTCTGAGGGTCCTGACATTTAAAACGAGATACTTAGAACTTTGGAAGTGCACAGGAAGTTTATTTAAAAAGACTGGTTATTCAAGCAGTACCTTCATAGAATCTCTCCGCTGGGCGCCATCTTGTGGTGAAGTCGCAAGTCACAAACGAACAGGAAAGACAGGGGGACATATTGCAAACATTTTGAGCTCTGTTACTCATCATGCTCATGTAGACAGTATAACTATATATTTCCTATGGAATTACTTTAGCAATATGTTCCCGTCCTTCCTGTTCGTTCGTGCTTGTCAGTCGTCTCAGTACCGAATCAGCCTTAGTTAAAGTGTTTAATGACCTCCTCATTGCTGCTGATAACGGATATGCATCAATACTAGTCCTCCTTGACCTCAGTGCTGCTTTTGATACCATAGATCATGACATACTACTTCACAGGCTTGAACATTCCATAGGTATCAAAGACTCTGCACTTGCTTGGTTTAGATCTTACCTTACTAACCGCCAACAATTTGTACAGGTGAACCATCCACCCAGACTATGGTAAAATATGGAGTGCCTCAAGGCTCAGTACTAGGGCCCCTATTATTTTCTCTTTATATGCTTCCCCTAGGTTCTGTAATTAGAAAACATGGCATTAATTTCCATTCTTATGCAGATGATACACAATTATATATTTCCATAAAGCCCGATGACCCAACCCCGTTAGCCAAACTCAACACATGTCTGAGAGACATAAAAATTTGGATGACTAATAACTTCCTGCTATTGAACTCAGATAAAACAGAAGTTATGGTTCTAGGTCCAAAAAAGATTAGGGACATCCTATCTACATCACAAGTTACATATAGTGATCTCTCACTGACCTCATCCACAAGTGTTAAAAATCTAGGAGTTAGAATTGACCAAGAACTTCTACTCAGTAGTCACATAAAGCAGATCACAAAAACTTCATTTTTCCATTTAAGGAACATCTCAAAGATAAGGAAGTCCCTATCCTTACCAGACGCTGAAAAATTAATTCACGCTTTTGTCACTTCTAGGCTAGACTATTGTAATGCACTATACGCCGGCTGCAATAATACCTGTGTAAAAAGCTTACAGCTTATACAAAACGCAGCTGCTCGCACACTCACTAGGACCAAAAAATATGAACATATTTCCCCCATCCTAGCATCTCTACATTGGCTACCTGTTAAAAGTCGCATTGACTTCAAAATTCTACTTCTAACATACAAAGCCATAAATGGCAGGGCACCTGAATATATTAAAGATCTTCTAGTCCCATATAATCCACCTAGACCCTTACGATCACAAAATACTGGACTTCTTGTAACTCCAAGGATTTCAAAAACTACAGTAGGAGGCAGAGCTTTTTGTTAACACGCACCTCTCCTCTGGAATAATCTTCCTCCCTCAATCCGTTTAGCAGACACCCTCCCTATTTTCAAGTCTAGACTTAAAACATATCTCTTTAGTGCTTCCTATAGTTAGGTATGGTGCAGTGTGGAACTGCAACCACTTCAGGGTTTCATTAGAACGGACCACCTCTGCTGTGGACTTGTGTGACTGGTGCTCCAGTCATGCCTGCCATGGTGGCTACCGACCACACCTGTGCTGGTGCTGACTACCCTCCACCATGCCTTAGTTATGCTGCTATAGCATAGCACTGTCATGGACTTCTCATGTGTCATGCCGTACAACTCTCTCTCCCCTCTCCCTCTGTCTCTCTCAACTCTCCCTCCTCCCTCTCTCTCTGTCCTGTCATTCAACTCCCTCTCCCCTCTGCCTTTTCCCTCTATAGTATAATAATATAGTATAATAATTTATATTCCCATTTATATACTTATTAATACCAACCATTATGACTTATAGTAATACTAACACACTTTATTTCTCTTCCCTTTCCCCTATACCTCACTTGTGAGGTGAACCATTACCAGTCATCAGCCATCTTTGTGCCTGGCCCTCATCACACCTGAAGTCCCATCCCCCTGAGTGCCATTGCCATCATCATCCCTATGATTGCCCTACCATCGCCTGCTGTGGTTCCCTGCCAGGATCCCTGGGCCACACATCCTAGCGACCCATTACCCTCCAAAATTACTAATGGATTACTGATGGACTATGTATTCCCTATACTGGACTGCTTGAACCTTCTGATACTACAAATGACTTTACTCTACTTAACTGACCCTAGGCAGATGGGTTGGGCCCTTGAGTCGTGGATCTGTCTGAGGTTTCTTCCTATATATATCTCCAATTCTAGGGAGTTTTTCCTTGCCCCTGTTGCTCATGGGCTCTCTTTGAAGGTTTGACGCTCTGTGAAGCGCCTTGAGACATGTGTAATGTTTTGGCGCTCTATAAATAAAATTGAATTGAATTGAATTGAATTGAATTGAATCGTCTTATCGCGACTTGATTCCAAGATGGCGCCCAGCGGAGAGATTCTATGAAGACACTGCTTGTAAACAGTCTTTTTTAATAAACTTCCTGTGCATTTCCAAAGTTCTCAGTATCTCGTTTTAAATGTCAGGACCCTCAGAAGTCTACCAATGCAGTGTGGAATTACTTGGAACCTTTTTAATGGTTTAAAAATAGCGATTTAGCTGCATAGGCTACGTGATGCCCAATCTAATAGATTCAAGCCTACTGCAAGCTAGGCTGAAAACGGAGGAGTTCGGAATGCTGGGAGTGAGCGAAGGTGCGTCTTACAACACGTGTGAGTACACCTTAACATGTTTTGGTACAGTTAAGCTCAATTTCACACCGGAATTCTCCTTTAAGGCCCCCTTAAGATAAGATCGGTTGCACAAACACCCTTAAGTATTTTCCCTTAAATATTTAAGGTTTTCTACTCATCTTATTAGAAATCCCTTAAACCATTGCACAAACGACCTTAGCAGCCTACGTAAGGGGAAAAACCTAAGGGACCTCTGACCCTACCTTAAGCATATTATTATCTGAGTTAATGCTGATAATTTAAGTTAATTAACCACTTTTGACAATTGAAAATAAAACTTTTGTTAATATCATTACTCTTCTATCAAATAGGCCGACCAGAATTTGTTCTGTAGCCTCGTTTATTTAGGCCTATGGTAACATAGGCTACTCAATTCGCCCTAACTGAAGCCTACGATGAGCTTTGGTTCGGTGCCCCAGTCAACACGTAAAAACAAAAAAAAATTTGTTTTGGTGCAGATGACAGCAAAAATCATAGCGCACACACAGCGCAGGATAATATCTAACTAGCTAGCTAGTATTGTTCAGTTCATGTCTATATCAGGATTTACTTGATGAATGGATAAATGTCACTGAAAATTATTACGGTAAGATTATAAGATCATTAGGCTATTGTGTTTGGTGGATTGCTGGCTAATAGCATAACTTACTAGCAAGCTAGTTACAACAAGTGTGCTGAACACATAGACAGTAAAAGATAGGCTGAACCAGAGACACTTGGCTGAACGTAGGCTACGTCAGCTATTGATAGGTACATCGATAACTTTGTGTTATTTGTAAGTGACCAAAAAATATAGCTCTTTTCAGCAGACATCGCAAACATAAAAAGTTTGCAAAACTGAGAAAATCAGAAGCCAAGCTACTTACGTGTCATTTTAACTACTTCTAGCGCCTATACCTGCATAGCATAGCCTATTGCGGTAACACTTTGCGGTAAGGGTACATGAATTAGCATTAAATATATCATGAATATATATCATCATGATCTTACATGAATTCATTGTATGTCATTTATGACCTCAGGCATGAACAACACATTACCTGAGGCATTAAGTACAGTGGGTACATCATCATGAGTAATGGTCTATTTAGCATGACCATAGTGATTTCACGCTTCCTTAAAGGGATTATCCAGAGTTAAATGCACTTTAGATCAATTTACGGATGATTGGGAGTACATATGTTGAGAGTACAAATCATGTCATTCGGATGTGTTTTGAGAAAGTTCGATTTTACCGTTTTTAGCCGAACACTCGTTAGCCTGGAGGTGACCAGGGCACGTCCTTTCGCCGCTACAAAACGCTATTTTTATACCTCATTGTGTTTGTGGCCCCTTAACTGAAGTGTTGAATAGATCTGTCTTTACAATTGACAAAGCTATTTTCAAATCTTAAATAGGTTGTGAATTTACATGAATCAAAGCTTAATTTTTCTAGCCTGACGAGCCAGTCCTGGAGGAGCTACTACAGCTCGACGTAGCATCACCACGGTATGTTAGCTGTATTGTTACATCCCTGCTGAAAAAAACAGCAAGAAACCAGCTTAGGCTGGCAGCTGGTTTTAGCTGGTCTTTGCCCAAAACACAGTTATTATTGCTGGTCTTTGCTGTTGTAGCTGGTTAGGCCACCAGCTAGACATGCTGGCGTGACCATCTGAGGAAGCTAGTCGTGCTGGTGTGACCAGCCTGTCGTTTGGGATACAACTGGTTTAAGATGCCTGTCAAGCTTAACAAAGATGGTCAAGCTGGTCTTCTAGAATAACCAACATAAGCTGGCGTGGCCAGTAAAAACCAGCAATGTAGACCAGCAACACCAACTAAAATGACCAACTGAAGGTGGTACGACAATCAAAACCAGCTGAATTACCATCATAAGCTGGGTAAACCAGCTGAAGGTGTGTTTTCGCGAGAGTTTTGCTGGTCTAGCTGGTTAACCATCAAAGGGTGGTCAAATAAGCTGGTTAACAAGCTGGTCAACCAGCAAACCACCTTTAGCTGGTCAGGCTGTTTTTTTCAGCAGGGATATATTGTAATGTCATGTGACCGTGTACAATAGCCTGGTTTTCATTATAGTCATGTTTCCAACTAGTTTTGCCGGCAGCAACATCATTTGATAACATATGGTTTACTTGTAGGCCCACCTCTGTTTTCATACGCTCTACCCTAAGCTGTTGATGTGCCCGTGTCATATATCTATCAAGGGCTTTGATTTTAGCAATTGTTTGTCATGCTATGTGTTGCACACTGAGATAACTTGTGAACTCTGTAGGCTATTCGAAGTAGGCCTACAGATGTTGCTTGGTCTTGATGCGTTATTAAGATCTTGACTGTACAAATAATAGTATGCTGCAAGGCTATTCCATAGACCTAGGCTGTTAACAAGCTTGTCAATGTAGACGTCGATTGCGTTACTTGACATTTTGGACTACTACCACAATACATAATTTTCAAATTAAAACTTCTTTGACTTCTTTCAGGTCGACACCAAACAAAAGTTGTGCGAAGCTGAGGATGCTTTGATGGTGAAACACATACATAACAAGAAATGGAAATCGGCAGCCAAATTAATCATGAAGCATGAAGAGCTTTCGCAGGAATTGAAGGACATCATCCTTACATTCATTGCAAAAGAATGCAAAACACTCTGCAATCCCAGTCAAAATTTCATGTTGTGGAGGTCTTCTCCAGAAGATTTGAGTTCTTTCTCATTGATCAGCCTTGAGTCAGACCTTGAGCATCTCTCGCCACTCCTCTTGTCTGTGTTTTCAACCATTACAAACCACTCCCGTCCCATCACCTGTGCTGCTGCTGCGATTGCATTGAGAGGTAGAGAACCCCGTCTGTCAGCTTTCGCTCACTACATAAACTGCATTCTTCAATATGGGGGTGCGAAGAAGGCAGTATATGAAAGGCTCAGCAAATTTGCCATAACAACGGTTCACAAAAATGCTATCGGAAAGCAGAAGGAGTTGTCGAACAAGTATGGAACTGGCCTTTGGTTACTTAAGAATCAAAATGAAGAATTCTTATCTCTGAAAGCTGGACAGTCTGTCAATCAAGGACAGGACAAAACCTCCAGAAGTGAGTCTGAGTGTTTACTCAGTGATGTCTTCCGAAGCATGGAAGATCTCCAATTATCAGGTGATCACTCAGACACACACTGACACACTTTGAGATAATTTCATGTGCATCACATGTATGGGGTTATGTTGTGTAATGTCTATGTGTCTTTAATGTATGCCAACAGAGGAGGTGGCTGAAAGCAGTGCCGTAGACCAGGAGCCTGGACCTGACAATGAAACGATCACATCCCAGTCGTTGACGGAGAGATGGCCAACTCCACCGCACACATATTCCATCATCTTTGACAATTTGGACTTCTACATGCACGCACACCACCAGTCCACCCTACGCAGCAACCAGTCAATACACTGGATACACCACATTGCAGTACAAGACCGGATCCCAACATACCATCTATCAAATGACAAACCTCTTGAAAACCTTCTGGACTTTGACCTGAATGTGTCACTCCCTGGAGAGGGTCAACAAATGCATATGCGAAGGGAATACATTGTCCTGACCAGCAGAATCCTCACCAGTTATCTGTCTATATTCAAGCCATTCGCCAACGTAGTCTTGCGCCACATACCACACCGTTATTCATCAGAAATGGCACAGTGTTCGACTGATGTAAGAACTTAATAATATTCTACTGATGCATGTACCAACAAATGTCATTGTAGTTCAATGAAATATGACTATTTTCACTTTTACAGTACCCATTAGGACTTCTTTTCAAGGACGAAAATAAATCCGCTGACTTGGCAGAAGTACTTTCAGAACACGTAAGCATGAATCGGGGTCACACAACTCTTTCAAGTCTAATCACTGTGTAGAGTTGCTATAAAAACAAGTGCCTCTGTCTATATTGTAGATATGTACCTAAAGGGCCCGATGGACCGTCAACGATTTTGGTTGGAGGTGACAGGCTCTCTGAAGCGAATAGCCGGAATCTACAGTGGGCCTATGCTGATGGTGTCAACGTTGAAGAGAGGTTTCAGGGCATGGAGTTCATGTTTGAGGACTGGCATGCCATTAGGGTACTATTCGGAGTAAGTAATATATCCTTAGATAACATGATACATGTACACTTTAAATGGTCATCATTTCATTTTAGTCAGTAGTTGTAGTTGAACATTGTTATGTTGTGGTGTAACTTACTGCTTTGCAGGTTGCCTTAGTCATTGTTTTGATTTTATTTCACTTAGATCCACTTTAAAGTTTTCTTCAGCGAGAAATCTGCCAAGGACCATGGGACACTGTGCGCCAACATGACAAAGTTGAGGTAAAACCGCATTATTGACGCTATAAATTAATGATTTTTTTATTGTTGTGACTGACTACTTTTGCCAGCAGAAATTATTTTGTTGAAATGTCTAAATTGTTGACCATGCTCTCTGCAGTGTTGCTGTTACAAAAACTCCAGTCATCCTGTACATATTTCCGGATACACCATGTGTGTTGCCTTTAAGGCATTTACCTTTCTGTTTTTATTTTAAAGCAAATTTCTTTATTTTATTATTGCTTGGAAATGATTTGATGGCCAATTGTCTTTCATTACTATTATTATTTAAGAAGCTGACAACTGCATTTCATTTGCTTGTTTATGTTACCTAGTTACCTAGTGTAATTTTAAAATTGTTATGCATTGTAAACTTGTTATGCATTGATGCTACGTCTGCCGACAAAGACGTTCTAAAGCCATTGATAGTTCGTTGACAAATGAACCCGGTTGACAGACAGACAGACAGCCAAGAGACTTAACTTTAAACTACTGCGCAAAGCCTAAGAAGCAATGCCGTAAGTTTGCATGTGTATATTATATGAATTGAAGAATGAACTGAATGATTACAATGATAGTATTACTAGAATGATGTGTGTTATTGACCTAGCAGCGATTTTGCTATCATACAGTAGCCTGCATGTTAAACAACGCCATTGGTTACCTTAGTAACGGTAAACAAATGTAACATTTTAGACTGTGCTTAACGGGGAAAGATACATTGTTTAATGCTACGTTCTTTCACAAGAACACACACTGATACTTTGTATTTTGTACTGTTCACAGTTTTCACCGTATGTCTTATGAATGTGAAAAACGTCAGTAAATGCTGAATCTTACTACGGACTATCTCTTCATTGGCAACGGTTTAACTTGGTGTTAAGTCAGAGTTCCTACACACTGCACAAGAACACTAAACCATGAATTTATGTTATTTGTGGTGGGATGGGATGGGAAGGGCCATCATGAACAGCCTTTCCCTGGGGAGTGTTTTGGTGAATTTACCAGTATGGTATGGCTTTACAAGATTTTCATTTTTTTACATTAACTTTCCCAGAATGTGATTGTTGTGTGGTGGGGTGAGAGTTGACTAAAACTTTTGTGTGCGTGTGCTTGCAAACAACCCCCCTTAGTGTTTGAAACATGAAACAAGGTGGGGTGAGAGATGACTAAAGTGTGTGTGTGTGTGTGTGTGTGTGTGTGTGTGTGTGTGTGTGTGTGTGTGTGTGTGTGTGTGTGTGTGTGTGTGTGTGTGTGTGTGTGCACAACCCCCCATTAGTTTGTGTGTTTGAAACATGAAAGGTGGGGTGAGAGATGACTAAAACATTTATGTGTGTGTGTGTGTGTGTGTGTGTGCGCACCCCCCCCCCCCCTTATGTATAGTGATACATAGAAAACGGTCTAACAACTATTGACTAACATATGTATGTGTCACAGGTGCAGTAATGCGAAACAGGGGCCTCATGGTGCATACAACGCATACAAACATTTTTTCATGACCTACACCTACAATACTTAAAATGCCATTATAGATTTCTGTAAGCGTTCAGTACTGATTTTTAGTAATTTTTAGTCACAAAGTCATTGTTTTTGGTGTACCAGCGTTAGCTATTGTCAGCAACGAATTTATTTAATTCCAGGACAGCACCTTGTGCTTATCAGAGAAAGCCAGGTGAACAAGCTGGTGGCTTTCTTGAAGAGAGGGGTGATACTGATAACCATTAAGTCCTTAGTGGCTGTTGCACCAGCCACATATAAGTCTTCACATATAAGCCTTAATGTTCTTTTCTATACTGAGCTGAAGACAGTATCGTGTAGCCTAGAAATCTAGACACCCTATGGACATGGGTCTCACACCATCCATACTCACCCTGTTTTACGATGGATCGTAGCTCTCCCAGCCTGGCAAAACTTTCTCTGAAGGCCTTCTCTCCTTTCGCAGCCTTTCCCCTGGTAGACATATCAGTATACATTTCAATGTAAACACATAGCCAATGTGACAATATCAATCAATACAGAAAGAGCACAACACATTTTACAACATTTGTTATAGGTCTGATCAAACTATCCATTAGTTAATTGTTCTATGGTGTTACATTATGCAACATCAGACCCTATACAACTACATAGATAGATAGATAGATAGATAGATACTTTATTGATCCCCAAGGGGAAATTCAAGGCTACACCAAACTAGGCTATGTAACATCAGAGCAAAACACCAAACATCATAGTTCACATTACAAGTTGAATATCTACTTTACTGCTAAAACGTACTTACCATTTGTATGTGAGGTGAACCTCGTCCACCACAATTCCCAAAATGTTTTCTTTGAAGACCTTGGTGGCCAACATGTCCCGCCATTCACTTTTTAAAAGCCATGCTTCAGGACTCCCGTATATTAACTGGCACCGGCCACTTCGAATTTCATTACGGTCGTCTTTGCCCAGTTGCACAGCCTTCAATCCAAGTCGTATAGCCTCCTTGGTCTGGTCTTCCATCAGTGCAATTAATGGAGAAACAACGATCACAATGGGATTGGGATGGAGTCCCATCCGTTTTCCGACCAACGAAGCTAGTTGATATATTAAGCTTTTTCCGTATCCTGTCGGCAGAACTCCAAAAACATCCTTCTTTTGTAAAAAGGCACTGAGTGATATTTCCTGTTCTTTTCGTAAAGAAAAGTTCAACTTCAAATCGTCCAGAGTTGCGCTCAAAGCCGACTCGAAAGAAACTTCTCTACCAGCGGCAGCCATCTTCCTTGTTTTCGAGTAGCTGCATGCGGAATTCAGTCGCAGGTTATGGTCGTCATAGCCTTAAGCCCGCCTTCCGCGATGTGATTGGACCACTGGCGCTGGGGTTTTCCAGCTCTCTGCCTCAATGGATCGTGCCTAGACTGCCCCGCCAGCCAAATTACATTTGCTGCCGCTAGGGGCGTCTAGATTTCTAGGCTATAATTTTTCATTACTTTGTCATGTTTGTGGCCCCTAAACTAAAGTGGCAATCATGTTCATCTTCAACATTGGTGAAAATGGTTATTAACGATGGAGAAATTGATATTTCATGAGAACAGGAGCAGAACAGCACATTTTAGTTAGCAGTTTGCTTGATGTATATAATACTGCATCAGAACACACAATAAAAACTGTTCCAACATCAACAAACTACTGCTCTGTAGGTGAACATGTGAGTCAGCACACTGTCATCAATGCACTGCTGACAACATAGACATACAGTTATCCTATTGTACTGTAATACTGTATGCAGAAATAGACATACAGTTATCCTATTGTACTGTAATACTGTATGCAGAAATGTGTTGTAAATGTCTAGCAATGGCAGTAGCTGTGGTCTCATTTTCACAGAAAGCCCTGCAATTATCAGCAAATTTCTTCAAGCTCTCTTGTCTTTTGAATCCAGCCCTTACTGTGCTATATGCCTGTGGATTGGCAGTGGCCAATTCTGCAATGGGAGCCTGGTAGACAATGGTGTTGTGGTCCACCCCAAGGCGCAAGTAAGCCTCGGCCTTGCTCATCCGGTCCTTTTTCACTTTGGCCAACGCTATGTGATATCGCTGGATGGAATCATCCGGTGTTTTAACTGCAAAAAAGAGAGACCACAACATTTAATAGGTAGATAAAAATTATAACTGGAAAACGTAATGCCAGGGAAATTCCAAGTGCATGAAAATGCAAATTGTTGTTGCTTCAGGTGCAATATTCAATTCAGTTCAAGTATTTGTAGAGCGCTCCAATACAGTGCATTGTCTCGCGGCGCTTAACAGACATTACGGGAAGCATCCTTGAGTAACAGGGGCCACCATCTCTAGAAGGCTGTATTAGCTCCTCTACAGCCTATGGTAACTTAAGGTAATACTCTCTACAGCTTATGGTAACTTATGGTAATACTCTCTGGTCTTATGGTAACTTATGGTAATACTCTCTACAGCTTATGGTAACTTATGGTAATACTCTCTGGTCTTATGGTAACTTATGGTAATACTCTCTACAGCTTATGGTAACTTATGGTAATACTCTCTGGTCTTATGGTAACTTATGGTAATACTCTCATGGGTGGCGAGTCCTCGGGCAAAATCATAAATAGAACAGAATAGAATATATATATAGAATAGAATAGAATATATATATATAGAATAGAATAGAATATATATGTGGCCTTTGGGAGTAAAACCCAGTTGTATTACACCACCAAATGGTCTGACTACGCCACTCCGATTTATTTGACTGGATGGGAGACCCAGATCTGCCCTGCTGAAAAAAACAGCCTGACCAGGTAAAGGTGGTTTGCTGGTTGACCAGCTTGTTAACCAGCTTATTTGACCACCCTATGATGGTTAACCAGCTAGACCAGCAAAACTCTCGTGAAAACACACCTTCAGCTGGTTTATCCAGCTTATGATGGTAATTCAGCTGGTTTTGATTGTCATACCACCTTAAGCTGGTCATTTTAGTTGGTGTTACTCGTTTCAGGACTTATTTTCATTGGGAAATTCTGGCAGCACAATCTGTGGTAGTGACAGGAGGACGGCTAGCCTCGAGAGCTCCTGAAGTCGAACGTTATAATTGAGCTCTGAGGCCGGAGCAGGCTAAGTGGCCAATCTGTTTAGGACGATGTAAAACATTTAGTCAAAACAATTTCGTCGAATATGGGCAATTCTGTCGAGCGCCTCTGTCAAGTGTTTCTGTGAACCTGTCTGAAGAGTAGTCTATGCTAAACTAGAATTTTATGGTGGCCTATTTTAAAAACAGGCTATGAAAAATTGGGGTTTTAAGACCAGCTTAGGCTTAATTGCAACTATTGTAACTGTAGCCTATTTGACAGCTAGTTGGTCGAATTTGTGGTAATTGGCTACTCGCTTATATTGTAGCTCTGAGGTTATCAGGTTGTTACAATGTATCGTCTCTGGACTTATTGTCATTCGGGAAATTCTGGTAGCACAATCTGTGGCAGTGACAGGAGGACAGCTAGCCTCGAGAGCTTTTAGAGCCGACTGTGAACATTCTGAGCAGGTGTCACAGTAACTTTTTTTTTTTTTTTGGCCTTTTTGCCTTTATTAGTATAGGACAGTGAAGAGGTAGACAGGAAACAAGTGGGAGAGAGAGATGGGGCGGGATCGGGATATGACCGCAGGCCGGATTCGAACCTGGGTCCCCGTGGGCACTTGGACCCGTAAATGGTACGGACGCTGTAGCCTGCTGTGCCACAGCGCCCCCGCGTCACAGTAACTTATATCGCTACAAACCTTTTCCATCACATGTGGATAATGTAGCCTATAGAACGCTGGTCATTATCGGAAAATAATTCCCGACAGGATGAACAGAACCCCGACGCGCAGCGGGGTTTTAATGACCTACATTATCCCACTTATTAAACGGCTACTTGTCAAAACGAGAAATGAAACTTAACTCAATGTGTCTTTAGCAATGACTTGGCTACCATTTGGTGACTTTCGCTAGAAATAGCAAAATAAATAGTTTGCCACAGTTGACAGTTGTTAGGTGTTGCCTGGCAACATACTTAGTAGCTGAGTTTTACTACCAGCGAACGGGTTTGTTGCGGATTGATATTAAAGACGTGAATTAAAAGCACAAAACCCGTTGCCATTGGCAGTGGTCATTATACTTTCGGCGGTCATTAGATTTAACACAAGTTGGGAAGGCCCATTCATGTGAATGGAACATTCTGCAGCACTCTGAAGAGCCGTGAAATAATTTCCGATAATGACCAGCGTTCTATAGGCTACATTATCCACATGTGATGGAAAAGGTTGGAAGCGATATAAGTTACTGTGATGCCTGTGAATGGGAGCTCCCTCAACATTCTAGAGAGCCGTAGGCCTATAATAAATCGATTTAACTCTCCTTAATCTCTGGCGAGCGAATTAATTTATCACGACAAAACCGATGTTAGAGCAATAAGTCATTTTCCATCACGTGTCGCACTAACTTTTGATGCGCATCGTCTTTAAACAAATTAACTTTTTAATGGAAAAAGGACTAATGTAGGCCTATCGTTTCGTTAGCCTAGGCTACTCAATGCAAAACGTATTGAGCGGTAGCAAGAACTCTGCCCCGCCCACAGTTCATGTTAAGCATCACGGGAGTGAGGAAACTTTAGTTAAACTATAGGCTCTGACTTTTGTGTAAGAATGTATTTTGTGGAAACTTGAAATAGCTTGTTTATGTGTTCAAGTACATCCTGTATTGTCTTTTAGATGGACAAAAAAACACCATACGACCGCGCTCCCATGCGCATGACGTGTGTGGCCGTGGGGTCTAGGCGTGCGGCCACTGAGTATAATTTTGGGGATGCAGTGGGGGCCAAATGGTCTACTCACGAGCTGCGGGGGCTGTCTGACGGCAAAGAGGTTTACACTCTCACCCTGCAAGAGGCATCAGCAAGTAAGTAGAGGTTGCGCAAGATTCTGCTAAACCAGACTTACATGTTCAAACGTCTGGTCCTGAAAGGCCCTAGAGCATACCTTAACCAAGATACTCAGGCTTTCAAGTCCTACAGTCTGGATGTGCAGCCATACTTGGTTGCAAAGGCCAAGGCCCTTCTGTGTCCCCCCTCCAAAATTGTCCAAAATTATGATGATATGAAGGACGGACAAGGATTTCTGACTGTGAAAGTCCGGATAAAATCAGTGAGTGTAACTCGAAAGAGCTCTTCAGTATATTAAACATGTTCTGTTTAAAATCCTGCCATCTTTTATTGTTACACATGCACCACAATTCCCACTCAGATACTGCTATATATTACAGTTTATCTCAGTCGTTTTGGTGCTTTTCTCCGATCAGATTGAAAGTTCTCAGATCTATTAGTTCAACCTCCACAACATTTAGTCATTTGTGCACATTATCAGTTGGTTTCATACTACAATGCTGTTTTATAACATTATCATTTGCTTATGTCATGTCAGTCAAAATAACTATACTTATAGATGCTGAATAGTCGTTCCCAATTTCAATGCTTGAGTCATTACATACCAAATTATCAAATGCTGTAGAAAAGCAAAGAGCATATACAGTAAAAATTAGAAACCTACATGTTCAGTGTCTTGAACTCACTTACTCCCTTAACTACATCAATGTGTAACATCACTGTAGTTTTGGCTGTACAAGTAGTGCTGTCTTGAGCTTTTTCAGGTAGTATCCCCAAGATCTGACCTATCCACTAGGTTTTGCACTAATCGTTTTGAGAAATGCATTAAATGCTGTGCAAATGTTCAAAGTGATGTGAGAAAAGCATGAAAGCGACTGTGAAAAACTGTAACTACAGAAAGCTGGGTAGATACGCATTTTTAAGGCCACACCATCTTAGTATTAAATTCTTAAATTCAGTCACATTTTAACCAAGTATGTCATGTTTTGACATCAATCATATTGTGTCATATTGTTACAAAGATGACATAGAACACACATACAGTAGGCTAGAGGCTAGACTATGCATGTTTCATTGTATTTAATAAAAAAAATTATCAAATGGTGTCTGTCTATCTATCCATCTATTTATCCATCACTTTATACACGTAGCAGATGTGAGACAGGTGTCCATAAAAGGTACTCAGCTGCCGATCAAAGATGTGGACATGTCCATGGCTGGGCATGTCATACCAGTCAGCCTGTGGCGGGAGGTCTCCCTAGTCCCAGTGCAACAAGGTGACTGGGTCACCATCAGCCAACTGAGGCCAACACATGCCACTTTTGGATTAAAGCTGAATTCCAGTGTCTACACAGAGATCAATGTAAGTTTATAGAAATGATATGACATTATAGCTACTTATTCCAGTGTCTTCACAGAGATCAATGTACGTTTATAGAAGTGATATGACATTAGCGCTACTTATTACAGTTTTTCTCAGTCGCTTTGGTGCTTTTCTCTCATCACTATTAACATTTGCACAGCAGTTATTGCATTTCTCAAAACAATTAGTGCAAACTGCAAAACCTAGTGGATAACCTGCCAGTGCCATCAAAATGAGAAATCTTGACACCATAATTCATGAACAGGATAGATAGATAGATAGATAGATAGATAGATAGATAGATAGATAAACTTTATTCATCCCGAAGGAAATTAAGGAAGGAAGGAATTATAAATCAAATGGCTCTGGTGGGAATGGAGCTGGAGTCACTGACATCAGTTGCAGACAGGAGGACCCTGAGCAGACTGCTCTCTATATTGGACAGTGACAGACAACCCCTGTCCACCACTCTTCGCAAGCAGAAGAGCTTGTCCAGTAGCAGGCTCCTCTCTCTCTTGCAAAACAGACAGGTTGCGTAGGTCAATTTGTACCTAGGGCCATCCAGCTCTTCAATGCCACACAAAAGGGGAGGTGTGTGTTTGACTGTAGTGCTTAGATGTATCCTGCACACTACCCCTTTAAAATACCTTCATCTTTACTGTTGACTTTGATCTGTGTGCCCTACTGTGTACACACTACTGGACTGTTTTTGGACCTGGTGGTTAAATTCCTTACTGACTACATCGAACGCAATGCAAGCGAACATTAGCGATAAAATCTGTTTAACTATATTGTTTTCAATTGGAGTGTCCTGACTGAAGCGATGCGAGCAGTGCAACACAATGTAGAATGAGAAATATGGAAGCCTGTGACGCAACACAATGGCATGTTTAACAGATTCAGTGTAGACCGACAACATTGACAGTCGCTCGCATGGATCTGGTTAGGACAAGGTGTTAGTCACTTACACCAGGTGACTTTTGCCTATGTTTAAGTAATTATTTTATTATTGTACATTGGTATAGTTGCTGGTATAGCGTGTATCCTGTTGTACTAGAACAAGATATTGAATTTGCACTGACTATGTTTTTTGTTTTGTTTTGCACCACACCTCTGTACTATGATTCCCTTGTACCTGGCTGCTGCTTTTTATCCATACTACTCTATTTTCCAATGCTTATGTCACTTACTGCATTTTTCCCCTACAGCAAATAGAGGCAGCTCACAGTGCATGTGAGGTCACTATAGTGGCCGTAAATGCAGGCCAGGAATGGTACACTGTGCTCCTGGGCACTGGGAGGGAATTAAAAGTGCCCACTCAGGCCTGGGTGGGCACTGAGGAGAAATTCCTGTCCAGGCTGCCACTGACTGTGTCTGTGGACATCGAGGGGGACCTCATTGTGTCCCCCCAAAAGTTGTTTGAGGTGAGTTCATCAAAGTCTGATCTATTTATTGTACAGTATGTGTGTACAGTACTTCTTATCCCACTGTATGTATACTACAACATCTATTTGGTGTATGCCTAGAGAGTTAACACCTACCATAGTCAAATTCCTTATATATAACTATACTTATATATATATACCAATAAAACTGATTCTGAATCTGATCTGCTTTAATAATTTGGTTATTTTGCATGCATGCTTCTTTGTGGTGCCAAATCAAATGTTAACTCTTTACAGAGAGATGAACAGGAGGTGGACGATTTTGAGGAGTTTTTGAGGAGCGTTTAATCCCCCCCAAAAGTTATTTGAGATGAGTTCATCAAAGTCTGATCCATTTATTGTACAGTATGTACTTTATCCCACTGTATATATACTACTACATCTATTTGGTGTATGCATAGAGTTAACACCTACCATAGTCAAATTCCTTGTACATAACTATACTTATACATATATACCAATATATTGTTGCTTTGACTCTTTACAGAGAGATGAACAGGAGGTGGACGATTTTGAGTTCGGGAGTTGAACCCCACCCCCACCCCACCCAACATTGCTATTATTTATTTATTTATTTGAGGTGAATTAAATTGACTTGTTTAAATGAAAGTGGAGTGGTGAAGTGATGTTCAGGGTAAATTGGCAAATTTAGCAGACTCTTTTATCCAAAGCAACAGACTCACAACATGGGTTTCAGTAACTGACCCTAGGTCAACCATTTTGTCATTGTGTGGTAGCATTTAGATAAAAAAAAAAAGAAAAAAAAGGTAAAATAGATCAATTATTACCTTTTTGTCCTACTACTTTATACATTCGGTGCCTACCTTCTTGGGGAAGATAGTGTATACCCCATACCAGTGGACTGAGGTCGTAGGCAAACAAGGTAAAGGCAGTTTAAGTCATGCTTAGTGACAATTGCATTTTAATCATGTGTATACTTTGTAGCCAGCCAATAGTGCTTGTTATATGTGCGCCATACATGTAGACCAATCAGCCTTTAAAGAGGAACTATGCAGGATTGGCGATTTCATCTCTGGTTTCGGTTTCGTTTTTCGTTTTCGCTCGTTTTATGCTTGCATCTTCTCTGCAGAGCTTCCCCAACAGCTTTAGCGTGTATATTTATACATGTAAAGGCTATATTTAAATATATAAATCGCAAGCGTGGTTCTTGGTCTCAGACTTCCAGATGTAAACAAGGAGCGATCGTCTCCTGCAGAAAGTTGCATAGGGTCTCTTTAAGTTACACAGACCAGCTAGTTTTAAAGCCTGGGCATTCATGGTGACTAATTGCTTGTTGCAAGTCCTTGTGTTAGCACAAGGTTTTATCAGCAGCTTAAATAATGTTAGGTGTGAAGTAGTCTTGCCTAGGCTAATAACACAGTTGCCTAGAGTTATTGCACAGCAAATTGGGCAGTGTATTTTACTTTATAGGAGTACAACCTTTGGACAAACATAAACACAGAAAAAGAGTAAAATATTCACTGACCAAATTGCTGTGTAGACATTTTTGTGTAGATAGATAGATAGATACTTTATTGATCCTCAAGGGGAAATTCAAGTGTAGGGCAGTGAATAAATTTCTCTAGATTTACATTATGTATTTAGCGGATGCTTTTATCCAAAGCAACTTACATATGTCATATATCAATTACATCAGAGCATCTAAGTGGGCTAAGTGCCTTGCTCAAGGGCACAATGTAGCCAGTATACAGTAGGAGTACACTAAACACTGCACAGGTCATACTATAGTTGAGAGAAATGGCAGGTAGGCCTATGTGAAACAGAAGGTAAGTAGTCCATCCACAATAATATGGATATGGCGATTGAGTTAAAAAGCTCAACATACTCTGATGAAGAGCCATTCAGCACATAGATTATATGCTATTTATTCCTGATCACCACGTCAACACAAGTGACATATAGGCTATTATGTGATATTTTAACCTATAGCTCAGTGGTTCCCAAACTTTTAGCAAGCATGTACCCCCTGAGACTTTATAGATCTTCCAGAGTACCCCCCACACCACCAATTGTTAACAACATTTTTTATTATTATTCTTAATATTCATTTGTATCAATTTTTTCAAGAATAGTGAGTAGAATCATAAACATATGATATAAATCTCTTCAAAAGTCAGTATACGATTTAAAAAAAAATGTGCTGAATATAATCATTTTAAACAGATCTCACACACATTAGGCCTACAACACATGTCCAACATCTCATTAAAGCCATTATAACTTTTCACATACTAATAACAAGTATTGCTTTTCAAGTAAACATTGTATATTTTAACTTCTCTGCTGTAAAATAACAATAAAAAGGAAGCACAAATAGTTAAACTAAATTGGAGTGTACCGAACAGAATAGGCCTACCACCTCTCCACCCACGTCACCAAACTGCGTACAAGAGTCTAGTGGAAAGTGTACTATCTTTTAACTTGATCACATGGTATGGTAACTTAAACATACAGGAGAGGAACAAATTGAACAGAGTTGCTAGGATGGCTTCAAAAATTATAGGGAAACCACAGAAGAACTTGGACACTATGTATGAGGAGAATATCAGGAGTAAAACCTTGAGAATTATTAATGACCCCTCTCACTCTCTACACAGTGAGTTTGAACTCCTGCCGTCAGGGAGGCGTTTTAGACTACCAACTGCAACTAAAAACATTTATAAGAGATCTTTTGTTCCCAATGCAGTTAAAAGCATAAACAAAAGGGGATGTGTAGTCAACACAGCGTCTGGGCATATTTGCACATTATAGGGTTTTTATTTATTTATTATATTGCGGATTTTATCTTACATGGAGTGTCTGTTTGTGCTATTGTACTGTCTTATCTGTTATGTATGTTTATACGGTGGACTGAAGACAGGTTTCCACAATTTGTGGATATTAAAGTATTCATTCATTCATTCATTCATACAGTCAGACCAGAGGTTCATCTTTTTAATTGTGGCCTCAATCTTGTCTCGGACATTGAATATTGTCACAGAGCGGCCTTGCAGCCCGAGATTGAGCTCATTTAGACGACCAAAGATATCTCCCAAATAGCTCAGTCTTGTGAGCCACTCATCGTCATGCAACCTATCTGACAAGCGAAAAGGACTGTCGATGAAAAACAGTTTCAGCTCGTCTTTCAGTTAAAAAAAAACGTGCTAAAACTTTCCCTCTTGATAACCATCGCACTTCAGTATGGAGCAAAAGCGTCAAATGGTCACTGCCCATCTCACTGCATAGGGAGGAAAAAATGTGTGAGTTTAGAGGTCTTGATTTGACAAAGTTAACCATTTTTACTGTGTCGTCCAACACCTGTGCCAGGCTGTCTGACATTCCTTTGGCGGCAAGCGCTTCCCTATGTATGCTACAGTGGACCCAAGTGGCATCTGGAGCCACTGCTTGTACATGGGTGACCACTCCGCTGTGCCTCCATTGCTTTGGCACCATCTGTACATATACCAACACATTTAGTCCAGGTTATTCTGTGTGAACGTATGAAACTGTCTATGAGTCCAAAAATGTCCAGCCCCGTTGTCCTCGTCGGTAACGGTTTGCAAAAGAGGATGTCCTCATGGATTGACCCTCCGTAAATGTACCTGACGTAAACCAACAACTGAGCCAGGCCCGCTACATCGGTTGACTCATCCAACTGCAATGCATAGAATTCACTGGCATGGATGCGACATAGTAACTGTCTCAAAACGTCTGCTGACATATCACTGATCCGTCGGGACACGGTATTGTCTGATGAAGGCATTTTCTGGAAAGTATGTTTAGCCTTTTCCCCCAACATTTTCTCAGCCATGTCCATAGCAGCAGGGACAATGAGTTCTTCCACAATAGTATGAGGCTTGCCTGCCTTAGCCACTCTGTAACTGACCATGTAAGACGCTTCTACTCCTGCCTTATTTACAGCATCTGGCGCGATCAGACATTTCTTGGTGTTAGAAAGCAGTCTTAATTGTCGTTCAAAAAACTCCCGAGGCTTGTTTTTTAAATGGCCATGTTTCGTTTCTAGATGTCTTTGTAAGAGTGAAGGCTTCAACGAATTATTAGAAAGGACCTGGGCACATACAGTGGGCGTTGGTTGACATTGGCCGCTTTCACGTGAGATTCTCATGAGAATCACACGTGAATCACGTGTATTTTATTTATTTTTCCCAAGTGAAGCTGCAATGTCCCAAACAACCACCAGGTGGCACTTGTGAGCAGGGTTAGGAATGTCGGCATTTACCACTAGCCAAACAGTCCCAAATTGAATTCAATCCCAAAGCAAGCTGATTTTAATAGCCTAGTCTCACGACAAAACTTGTTATTGTTTATGAAGGTGTCTTCTGTTAGCCTATTTTATGAAGAGGCATCTGGCTGTTTCGTTTAGGTTTGTTTTGCTGTCACTAATGGTTTCATGAGGTAGGCCTAACCACTAAAAGCATAAGCCTATGCACTAAGCACAATTGTGTTCTCGTTTTTGGGTCAATTCATACATTTTATTTCAAATGTGTGGATAGGCCGATGGTACGCTTGTTTTTATGCTGGCAACAAAACAAAATGGTTCACGAATGTTATTCTTGATTCTAAATGCAGGAAACAATTAAAAAATAAAATGTCCCATTTTCCGACGCACAACAAACCTCTAGGCTATGTTTATTTGAAATGTAAGCTGGCTGTTGTCAAATTTGTAAAATAAGATAGACCTACTGGAGAAACTATGGTTTATGCTCTCTTATGCTGTTTCTTTCCAAACCGAATGCGAAGGAGGGAGAATGAATTACGAACTGAACGGTTTTGATTAAATATAAAATGTCCCATCTTCCGAAGCACTACAAACATCTTACAACATATTCTATTATTTGGGCCTATTATAAAAGTTGGGACTTTTTCGTTAGAAAACAATTTCATTTGAATTATGGACTGCCTTTGAATGAAATTTGATCGGACTTTCAGTTCACAGAAGAAAGTTTCAAGACGCTAAGAAACACGTTTGCCCCGTGGCATTAACAGTGGCTTAATTTATTTCAAAAGGATATGACCTTATGAATCCCGTTGTTTGCCGTTCTACTTGTCTTTTTTGACCTATAATGATTATAGGGGATGCATCTCATATATCACTGCATTGCAGTGTAAGCCTATTGAATATTGACAGGTTTGAAAATCGTAACATTAGGCCTATTTTCAATCAATACAAGTTCTCCTATATTTTGTTCGGCAAATTTGACAACTGTCAGCTTCAATGTCAAATCATATTTCCTTCCCTTTGTCGCCCTAGTTGGCTACATTGCACAGAGGGGGATGGTACAGTTAGCTTCCAACACTTGATGGCTCGCTTTGTGGTAGGCTAGCCATCTGAATGGAATGCCTCAGTCGGCACGGCAGATGCTTGGAAAACGACTCAAAAGTCAAAGACTAGACTAGACTAATCGTTATAATATTTTCTATGTTTCAAATCACTTGATCGCAGATGTAACAGAACCCTCACCAATTTGAGTTGACAGTGGGATTAAATTAAGAAGTATTTAAATTAAGTAGCCTAGGCTATTTAATTTTTCTTTCAGTCCATGATTCCATAATACCATTCGATCGTGCTGCAAATTATCAGACTTAAGAAGCACGTATCGCATCGGCAACTTCGCTGCTCAGTGGCCGAATGTTCTGTCGAGTGTGGAGGAGGTCAGTTCGTGAAAAAAGCTGCAGATCATAGACAGAGAAAGCATATGCTCTGAGAACAGAACACAACTGCATGTCAAGTGTAGCCGAGGGTCTGTCTACGCAGAAACAACACGTTTTGATCGTGCGTTTCAAGTGTAGGCCTATGCCGCGAATATCAAATATACTCGACTGACTGAATCCCTTATATTTTTTGGCAACTGTTAAAATATTCAAAACCATGCACATGAAATATCAAAGATAATAGTAAGGCATGGTAGGCTACTGTTCTTCGATAAACGACCAATAGCCTATTTAGATTCACTTCTCCCGTCCTCCGCTGATCAGAGCGCAATTTCGAATAGCCCAACTACGATTAAAATATGTATGCTTTGGCTACTGTATTTTAGGGCCTACACCACCTTGAAAAATGTCTCTGCCCCCCGAGAAAGTAGGTCTAAAGCCTACATATTCACCAATCTATATGGATTAGCCTACTCCATAAAGTAAAGCAAACTAACCAGCGGTGGTAATTTTCGTGGAGTTAGAATGAACTAGGGACACAGACCGGTTTCAGCATCACTCTGGCTCTGGTTTCGTTTTTTTTGCGCAAGCCGAGTCCTGAGGACATGATAGAAGCCAGCGAACTAGCCTTCATTCTCCTCGGAATGAGCCATTTAAGTACGAAGCTGATAAAGTAACCTAAATATAGCCTAGGCGTGCGTTTAAAACTGGTTCTGGCGGCAACGGCGCAGCAGAGTCAGAAACGCAACAAGTCCTCAACATCGTTAAGATCATATAAAATGTATGTCCCCAGCACTTATCAAACCAAGCTGTAAAATAGCGTTTTTGTCCCCTGAAAACTAAACTGACGCCCTTGGATAGATAGATAGCTATCCAAAGAGAAATTACAGAATTACATTCATGAGGAAATAGCCTACGTCAGATTACGGAACTATTATAGAGACGCAGTCTAACTCAATAAAACTTGTTTGCATAGTGCTAATCATCCTCACTGTTGTCAAACTCTCGAATGAAACATAAAGTGTTATTTCAATCTGCTGCTTGTGTTAATGGCAATTCTGAACTATGACAAATAGTTTGTTAGTTCATGCTCGTCTTTTTCGAAGTGCAGAGCCTTGCGAACATTTTCAGAGTGCCAGACTGAATTGACAAACACCCAAAAAAACACAACACTAAAAGAGTTGCAGTGTTGCAGTCTGTAGGTGACTAGGCTCCTAGGGATTTCTGTTGGCATTTCCGAAATATAGGCTACTATATGGGCTGGGCCACTAGAGGTTGCTTCCTGGCCGCTTATTGAATGAGTAGAACTGGGCTACAGTATCAATCACACCGCAGCAATGCTACAGCGGACTGTACTGCCACCTAGTGGCGGTAAGTTGTAATGCAGCTGTAATACATTTCACGTTGAACGTGAATCAGGCAAAGCGTGAGTGAAATGGCCATTCTCAAGTAACGCTTACTGTATGACACACTGGCTGAGGGAAATTCGCATTGCCTGTGTATGTGAAGCCCAGAGTTATGTAATCTTCATTATATTTTCTTATCTTTGAGTGTGCCTCCCTACCATCTTGTGGTCTCGAGGGAAGAGTCTGTGTCTCCCCGTCTCCATCACTGTCCATGTTAATGGTTTGGCTAGCATCAGGTCTCTCGTCAGAGTTAGGATTTGCTATAGTGTCTTGACCTGAGCTTGTCCCGACAGCAGTTGACTCCTTTGAGGGTTCTCTTGTCGCTGCCTGAACCCGTTTCAGCCATTTATCCATTGAAAAATTACAATTTTCTTTGTCAAATAGGCCTAGTCGCAACTGGATATGATTTCTGACTTTCTGATATTTTGTTTCATTTGCGCGCTACAAATAGGTATATATCTGTCTGTCGTCATGCTACTTTTACCATCCCTGCTGAAAAAACCAGCCTGACCAGCTAAAGGTGGTTTGCTGGTTGACCAGCTTGTTAACCAGCTTGTTTGACCACCCTTTGATGGTTAACCAGCTAGACCAGCAAAACTCTCGCGAAAACACACCTTCAGCTGGTTTACCCAGCTTATGATGGTAATTCAGCTGGTTTTGATTGTCGTACCACCTTAAGCTGGTCATTATAGTGCATGAAAATGCACTATATTGTTCTCCCTAGGTTTCTTATTATTACAGTGCATGAAAATGCACTGTACTGTTCTTCCTAGGCTTCTTATTATTCCACTACTTCTTCTAACGCTCGCAATTCAGCTTGAACCGTTTAACGTAGAAACTTGATTCAAACTTTGCTACGTAGGTCTTACTAAGGAGACCTGTGCAATGTATTTTTCAACTTTGTAACTTTTATACTTTTTAAACTATAAATTAAAAACTATTAAAAATTTCCCCATAGACTTAACATGGCTCATTATGACATCACGGCAGCAATTAGAATGTTACCCCAGCTGGTCAGCCACCTGGGCACCAACTGTCAGTTTCTCTCAGGCTTTAAGCAGACAATCTCTCTGAAGACTACATATTCTGTTCCCCTGTATCCTCTGCGCACAACAGTATCAAAATAAGTCCTCCTAATTCCATCCAACTTTATATCCATTCATCTTCTTCAAACCATTCACTCATCCACCCATTCTAAACAGTCTGCCTATCAACATCAATTAGACGCTCTACATTCAACTTTTAAACAATCTACTCTGTCTCAGGCTGGCTCTCTTAAGACTAGCCAGTTAAATTGATTACACCTGTATCTGTATCCACTACTCTCAATAGAGAGTGTCTCTCCATTCTACAAGAATATAAGGCACATTCCATCCAACATTCTATCCATTCATCTTCTTCAGACCATTCACTCATCCACCCATTAAACTGTCTATCAACATCTATTAAACAATCTGTCTATCAACATCCATTAAACTCTCTGTCTATCAACATTAATTAGACTATCTACATTCAACTTTTAAATTATTTACTCTGTCTCAGGCTTTAAGAGTACACTCTGGATCTCTTAAGACTAGCCAGTTAAATTGATTACACCTGTGTCAACTACTCTCAGAGAGCTGTATCAGTGTCTCTCTTAACAAGAATATAAGGCACATTCCATCCAACCTTCTATCCATTCATCTTCTTCAGACCATTCACTCATCCACCCATTAAACTGTCAATCAATATCTATTAAACAATCTGCCTATCAACATCCATTAAACATTCTGTCTATCAACATTAATTAGACTATCTACATACAACTTTTAAAGTATTTACTGTGGGTCCCTCTCAAGCAGCGTTTATATGTCCTCCCTCGCTCCTCGATCCTCAATGATCTACATAAAGAAAGATAGAAGGGCTAGACTATCCCATTGTTGCCGCTCCATCATTCTTTATGTAGATCAGTGAGGAGCGAGAGAGGACGCGTAAACGCTATATGAGAGGCACCTTCTGTCTCAGGCTTTAAGCATACAATCTCATTAAGACTACAGATCCTGTTTCACTACTTCCTCTGTCCACAACTGTTTCAAAATAAAGGTCCTCACTGCAATAATACACTATTAAATTATTTAACCATTGAAACTACTCAACTATTGAACTGTTCAACCATTCCAACTGTCAGTTATCATCCACTATGCCTCCAGTCAACTACATGAAACCTCCATGTACCTAGCAACCAACATAGCAACCATTAAAATTAAGTGTTTATGACCGCTTCCATAGCAACCAACATGATTATACTGCAGTAACTTCTTGTTTCCTGATAGTGGCCACCATGCTAGAAATCATCGGTTAAGTTAGCTAATCAACCTGGTTAGCATTGTTAGTAAAGTTAGCATTGCTAGCATAATAAGCATTTTTAGCGTAACTGCTAGAAATCATTAGCTAAGTTAGCTAATCAACATTTTAACATGAATAGAAATCATTAGTTAAGTTAGAACTGGAACGTTTCATCTTTAAACTGTCTACCTTCACACTATCAACTCTCTGTAAACTATGCAACCACCATGTTTACCCTAGCTACACCTTAGTAACCATATCTACATTATCTATCTATTTTTGCATTTTCATGCACTGGTAATTCCTTGGAATTGCATTTCTAGTTATTAATCCAACTTCTTCTAACGCTCGCAATTCAGCTTGAACCGTTTAACGTAGAAACTTGATTCAAACTTTGCTACGTAGGTCTTACTAAGGAGACCTGTGCAATATATTTTTCAACTTTGGAACTTTTATACTTTTTAAACTGTAAATTAAAAACTATTAAACATTTCCCCATAGACTTAACATTGCTCATTATGACATCACGGCAGCAATTAGAATGTTACGCCAGGTGGCCAGTCCAGGTGCAGCAGCTCTCTCTCTCTCTCAGGCTACATACACTGGCTCTCTTAAGACTAGCCAGTTAAATTGATTACACCTGTATCTGTATCCACTACTCTCAGTAGAGAGCTGTGTCTCTCCAGTCTACAAGAATATAAGGCACATTCCATCCAACTTTCTATCCATTCATCTTCTTCAGACCATTCACTCATCCACCCATTAAACTGTCTATCAACATCTATTAAACAATCTGCCTATCAACATCCATTAAACTCTCTGTCTATCAACATTAATTAGACTATCTACATTCAACTTTTAAATGATTTACTCTGTCTCAGGCTTTAAGCACACTCTCTCTTAAGACTAGCCAGTTAAATTGATTACACCTGTATCAACTACTCTCAGAGAGCTGTATCAGTGTCTCTCTTAACAAGAATATAAGGCACATTCCATCCAACCTTCTATCCATTCATCTTCTTCAGACCATTCACTCATCCACCCATTAAACTGTCAATCAATATCTATTAAACAATCTGCCTATCAACATCCATTAAACATTCTGTCTATCAACATTAATTAGACTATCTACATACAACTTTCAAAGTATTTACTGTGGGTGCCTCTCAAGCAGCGTTTATATGTCCTCCCTCGCTCCTCGCTCCTCAATGATCTACATAAAGAAAGATAGAAGAGGGGCTAGACTATCCCATTGTTGCCGCTCCAACATTCTTTATGTAGATCAGTGAGGATCGAGGAGCGAGAGAGGACGCGTAAACGCTATATGAGAGGCACCTTCTGTCTCAGGCTTTAAGCATACAATCTCATTTAGACTACAGATTCTGTTTCACTACTTCCTCTGTCCACAACTGTTTCAAAATAAAGGTCCTCACTGCAATAATACACTATTAAATCATTTAACCATTGTAACTACTCAACTATTTAACTGTTCAACCATTCTAACTGTCAGTTATCAACTAAGCCTCCAGTCAACTACGCGAAACCTCCATGTACCTAGCAATCAACATACCAACCATTAAAATTAAGCGTTTATGACCGTTTCCATAGCAACCAACATGATTATGCTGCAGTAACTTCTTGCTTCCTGATAGTGGCCACCATGGATACCCTAGCAACAAATGTTTCAAAATAAAAGTCCTCACTAGCAAGTTAGCTAGTTAGCATGGTTAGCATAGTTAACATTGTTAGCATAGTTAGCATTTTTAGCATAACTGCAAAAAACATCTAACTAAGTTAGCTAATCAACCTGGTTAGCATTGTTAGCAATTTTAGCATAGTTAGCATTTTTAACATTATTGCTAGAAATCATCAGTTAAGTTAGCTAATCAACCTGGTTAGCATTGTTAGTTTAAGTTAGCATTGTTACCATAGTTAGCATTGCTAGCATAGTTAGCATTTTTAGCATAACTGCTAGAAATCATTAGCTAAGTTAGCTAATCAACCTGGTTAACACTGTGAGCATAGTTAGCATAGTTAACATTTTTACCATTACTGCATGAAATCAGTAGCTAAGTTAACCAATCAACCTGGTTATCATTGTTACCATAGTTAACATTTTAACATGAATAGAAATCAGCAAATCAAAATGTTTCAGCTTTAAACTGTCTACCTTCACACTATCAACTCTCTGTAAACTATGCAACCACCATATTTACCCTAGCTACACCTTAGTAACCATATCTACATTATCTATCTATTTTTGCATTTCATGCACTGGTAATTCCTTGGAATTGCATTTCTAGTTTTAGTTGGTGTTGCTGGTCTACATTGCTGGTTTTTACTGGCCACGCCAGCTTATGTTGGTCATTCTAGAAAACCAGCTTGACCATCTTTGTCAAGCTGGACAGGCTGGTCACCAGCATGACCATCTTAAACCAGCTGTATCCCAAACGACAGGCTGGTCACACCAGCACGACCAGCTTCCTCAGATGGTCACGCCAGCATGTCTAGCTGGTGGCCTAACCAGCTACACCAGCAAGACCAGCAATAAGAACTGTGTTTTGGGCAAAGACCAGCTAAAACCAGCTAAAACCAGCTACCAGCCTAAGCTGGTTTCTTGCTGGTTTTTTCAGCAGGGATCTCTGTCTCCACTCTCCAATATTTTGTTAATGCGGAGAAAATACGTTTATAATGTACAGTGCAAATGCGGAAGTTAGAAAAATGTTTGTGGGATAGAAGAAACGTTTGGAAAGGCATGACTTGGATCTTTTTTCACGTACCCCCTGAAATCACTCCACGTACCCCAGGGGGTACGCGTATCCCAGTTTGACAACCGCTGCTATAGCTTAAAGGTCCAAGGTGGTCCAAGGTGGTGTTTCTGGCTAAAGCACTTGTGCAGAGCAGATCAGTGTTCAGGTCTCCTTTGGCTCGATGAAAGCAGTGGCGCTGGCTAAAACGTGCGCATAGACGACCTGTGATTGAAGTGTTACTTATTTTCTTTTTCTCCACTCAGTTGCTGTCGTTCTCTAGGCTATAGGCCTAACTAATGTCCGTTTAATGCGGCCTACGTAGTTTTATTTTTCTTCAAGTGATTAGAAAAGCAGCATACAGGAGATTGGTTGCTCTTGTCGATTAGACTGAGTTAGCTCTATCAGACTATTTGTTGCACTCCACTAACTAGGCTATGATGAAGATCTATTCAGCACATAGTTTGTGTTGTTAAATCCTTTATTATTTAGCCATTTAATATCAAAGCCAAGAATTTGTTTTGTAGGTTGGGTAGGCTATCTGTTAATAAGTATTTTGGAATATGATGGCGAAGTTGGTATAGCCTACATAATTGTAGCGAGAGAGAGCAGGGGTCGAATCTTGGTTGGTATTATTTGAATGTAGGCTATCACAATTTAAACATTTTTGTTTTTATATATATAATTTTATCGATTTTTAAGCAATGCTTAACTGTTCAATGCGTCCCTTCTCCCATTTTATTTTATGATATGAAATGTTAACATGTGACTGCAGTGTAGGCCTGGGTACAAATGTGTTTTATAGCGTACATGTAAGCCTATATAATTGTCTAATTGTTCGACATGTAAACAACAAAGTGTAGAGAAACGGTAGCGCGCGGGTGTGTTAAGCAATAGATAGTTCAAGTATCGGCTGCACATTTCAGTCATCGTTCCGACCAAAATGCCCTTCAAACACAAGCGCGCGGCTGCAAGAAGCGGAAGGAGCGTAAATAGCAAGGGGAAAGGGTGGCAAAACTACTACCAACATGTATTTTTCAACTTGTCAAAATACTGGTGGTAGATTTTTTTTATGACAGTCAGTGTACCACATTCGGGGAAGTGTGTAGCCTACTGCTCTCATGTTGTTTCTGACATTGCCTGTGACTGTGACAACAACTGAGCAATCTTTTTCCAAACTCAAACTTATTAAGACCTACCTAAGGAGCAGCATGGGGCAGGAGAGGCCCAGTGGGTTAGCAATCCTGTCCACTGAAAATACGAGAGCCAGCGCATTAAATGTTGGGAACATTGTTGACGAATTTGCATAACGAAAGGCTCACGGCCTAATTCACGCATAATGGGGATTGTATGCATATTAATGATTTTATTTGGTTTCTGCAGGGTTAAATAAGTTAGGCTAAAGTAAGTTTTGTTTCTGCGCAGTAGGCTAAGCAAGCAATCTACACCCCTGCTGAAAAAACCAGCCTGACCAGCTAAAGGTGGTTTGCTGGTTGACCAGCTTGTTAACCAGCTTATTTGACCACCCTTTGATGGTTAACCAGCTAGACCAGCAAAACTCTCGCGAAAACACACCTTCAGCTGGTTTACCCAGTTTATGATGGTAATTCAGCTGGTTTTGATTGTCGTACCACCTTAAGCTGGTCATTTTAGTTGGTGTTGCTGGTCTACATTGCTGGTTTTTACTGGCCACGCCAGCTTATGTTGGTTATTCTAGAAAACCAGCTTGACCATCTTTGTCAAGCTGGACAGGCTGGTCACCAGCATGACCATCTTAAACCAGCTGTATCCCAAACGACAGGCTGGTCACACCAGCACGACCAGCTTCCTCAGATGGTCACGCCAGCATGTCTAGCTGGTGGCCTAACCAGCTACACCAGCAAAGACCAGCAATAAAGCTGTGTTTTGGGCAAAGACCAGCTAAAACCAGCTAAAACCAGCTACCAGCCTAAGCTGGTTTCTTGCTGTTTTTTTCAGCAGGGACTTGCAGTTTCAGCAGAGGGTTGAAGAAGTTTCAGCGTATTGAGTGTTCCCATGATTCAATGCGAGTTGATGTTAACACTAGAAGCGCCAAGCGCCGGTCATTTGATCGCTGACGCGTATGAGAAGCGTAGAAGCGCCGTGTGGGTTTGACCTAGATATACCTAGAACTGCCGGGCTGCGGTCATTTGACCGCAGCGATTACAAAAAAAAATATATATTTTCACTCGATTAAATTCCAGGACCCTACGTTCACGACTAAATACGCGTGTTTTGTCACCCAGAATTTTTACATGATCAAAAGCACACCGGTACAAGCTAGTTTAGAGCTATTTTGCGCTCACTTATGTGACAACACTATGTTGTCTCGCGTTCGGCCATTTTTGTCCAGGCTGCTATTCTCTTTTCTCACAGCAGATGTCGCAAGGATTTCCTGTCAGTCGGGCATGAGAATAATATTTTACCATAAAACATATCGTTTATATATGTGCAATATGTATTATATATGTGCTTTATTTTAATAACTATTTTTCATTTACATGGCATAGTCTATGGAGGCGATTTACAGTGGTAAAATGCGAGTTTGTTTTGAAAACGTTGCGACAGGCCTACATGTGTAAAACATATTTTCGTCGTAGCCTATTTATGTACGTAGGGCGCGTATGCCTACGTACATTCATAGTTGTATATCTTATCTTCTATTTGTAGGCTATCTTTTAAAGCTCAGACTATATCTATGCTAATGTATAAGCATTTTCTTACATATTTGCTGGACAGACTGAGTTACGTCAAGTCAAACACCTATCCTAACGCAGTCTTTGTATACTGTCAAGTGGCGCAGCGTTAGCACTCCTGTCTGCAACGCCGGAGACCCGTGTTCACATCCTGGCAGGAGCGAAATACAGAATCTTCGATCGAATTTACTGACCGTTTTTCAACGTCGATGAACAATTATTTTTTGTTAATGGTTTTTAATAACAACCTATCTGAAATAAACGGATGAATCACAATATGTTTAGGCCTACCATTAACGAAAAAACATTTCGCCAGCCAATCATTTTCTGCCGCCATCTGACAAACTTTGACTAAGCCAGTTAGACTTTTTGCATCTAAAAATAATTATATCATAGTGACACGCGAAAAAATAAACGATAACTTAGAAACTAGGCCTGCATGAGATTTTCCCACTGGACACACCACATCAGTATTGTGCTCGTTGCTACGATACACAGGACTCACAGTGAGTTGACGACCAATGAAAATGACATGGGGAAAAGAAGGAAACAAAGTAGAACTACTTCTAGCCTGATTTTGATCTCACCTTAGGCCTACATACTTTCCTAATTCCTACGTTACTCAGACTTTTGTTAAATCGTCAGGGCCCGGTTGCACAAACACCAAAACCAAAGATTGATGATATGAACCAAATATTCTGGAACAGATGGATTTACAAGCATTGAGCGTATAGGCTATTAGGCTACTGCTGCGACTTCCACCGTTTCCTTTCCAGAGATTGCTGCGCGTTCACAACGCAATGAACGCATGCAGTCTACATTGAAGTGAAACGTGCAGAACGTTGTCCAAAACAATACAATAACATTGTGTGTTGATATCTAATACAATATACACATCTGTAGACATGAAGTGGCAACTAAAGCCATTATCAGTCATGAAAACTTTGGCGGCTGCATTAAGGTTTTGGCTGAGCCAGCTAGCCAGCCAACAACTTCATCAGCCAGCCGTTCTCAAAGCAAATGGCTTCGGGGTCTATACATAACACTATCCATTGCAGCCTATTTGAAACCGATCACCCCCCCTCCCCCATACACTCGTCTAGGCTAGGCTACAGACATCACCGAGGCAATGGACAATTAACTGCATCCCCACCCCCACCCCATCTATCTGTCCCTGCCTACTAGTCTGTAGGCTGACTGTTTAGGCAACTCGTGGAAGAATGCGCAATGTTTCATATGCGCGTTTCAGAATGTTCGAATTCGCCAGCGTGCGTGTTGTTATGTGAATAGAAAAGAACAGAATATAGCCTTTTTTATTGATGCCTTGTTCAAAAGGACTTCCGTCATGAATAGGTTGGGAATCGAACCAACACCCCTTGGGTCCTGAAGCCGAAGCTCTAACCATTGAGCTACTACCTTGCTTATCAATCACGTGAAAATGTGTGTCTCATTGCTGAATCTCGAATTCACATAGAAGTTAGCTTAAATTGTAGAAACAGGCCTATAGCTTTTTTTCAGCAGACATCTCAAACATAGCCTACACATTCGCAAAACGGAGAATATCATTCACTCATTATTTTAAATTAGGCCTATGCTACTTCTCACGCCAATGCCTGCTCAGCATAGCTCTCTCTATCTCCCTCCCTCCGAGGTAGCTAGCCTAGACCCTATAAGATGCTTCTCCCTAAATTAATGAAAGTTGTTTTAGAAAGTAGCCACGGTAGCCTGTAAAATGCGGCATGAAATCCTGGCTACTGTGTAATTGAAACCAGACTGTTAGGCTCTTTGTTCCAGGTGACTAGGTCCGATCATTTTCGGCAGCGCGAACCTATTAAATTAATAGAAGTGAATTTGGGGAGTGAATTAGAACTAGCCACATTCACTTTTAGAGCATTTTAGTTGAAAGTCAAGTTTGCTTAAGGTTTGTTCAAGAACTCTTCCAACGTTTTTACCTCAAACAACACAAATCAACACAAATACATGAACAGATAACTCAAACGTGCTGTATGTCATAATGAAACAAACAACCACAGATTATCAACAACACGGTCTGACACGAATGACACATGGCTTAGTGCAAACTGAATTTATGACCAAACGATTTCATTCGTGCACGAAGCGCCATCTAGCGATCATTATGTGTAAGTAAAAGCCTCCCAGTCTAAGGACTCAGCGGTCATTTGACCGCCTCGCCGCGCTTTAAGTAGTTCACAACAGCACGGCGCTTCTAGTAGGTCGTCAAAGCGGTCAAATGACCGGGGCGCGGCGCTTCTAGGTATAAGTGGGTCAGAACGGCGCGGCGCTTCTAGTGTTAACAGACCTTACTCTGTCCAACTCCTTCACTCTCCGACTCCGACCTGTGCAAACAAACACGCAAACACACGTACGCACCTAAAACTCCACCCCCAAGTCCCCCTTAAAGGGACACAACTATTTCAGGAACACAATAAAGGATATCACAATATGATATCAATGTAATTCGGCTACACAGCCTGTCGAAATGACCGTTGAATATGAGAAATATAGACCTAATCATTCAGCCAATAACGTCGGCGTCGCATAACTGTGATTTTTGTGTGCAATGCACACCCTAGCCAGGGATGGGCAGTATTTCTAATACATGTATTTGAAATACGTATTTCAAATACAAAATACTATTTTGTAATTTGTATTTTATTGAGATGATGAAAATGCCTTTGTATTTTGTATCAAAATACTTCAGCGTTGTGTATTTTTGTATTTTCAAAATACTGTCAAATACTTTCTGTGAGACGATGTGATGACATCTATCTAACTATCAATATACACTATATTGCCAAAAGTATTGGATCACTTGCCTTGACTCACATATGAACTTAAGTGACCTCCCATTCTTAATCCATTGGGTTTAATATGATGTCAGTCCACTCTTTGCAGCTATAACAGCTTCAACTCCTCTGGCAAGGTTTAAGAGAGTTTATGGGATTTTTTGACCATTCTTCAAGAACCGCATTTATGAGGTCACACACTGATGTTGGATGAGGAGACTGGCTCTCAGTCTCCGCTTAAATTCAGCCCAAAGGTGTTCTATTGGGTTGATGTACTGCACTATGCAGGCCAGTCAAGTTCATCCACACCAAACTCTGTCTTTACGGACCTTGCGGTGTGCACTGGTGCACAGTCATGTTGGAACAGGGAAGGAACTGACTGTTAGACTGTTTTCAGAGAATTCAGACATCCTTTCACTGGAACTAAGGGGCTAAGCCCAGCTATTGCAACATGACTGTGCACAATATAGTGTGGTGTAACGGATGCCAGCTTGCTTAGCTGTACGTGTAGAATGTTGGTTAACCTCACTCCCCGACGGCTCAAAAATGCTGCTGGTATGAAAGCTAGTAGCCTGGGCTTTTAGCTGGATTGCTAGCATGCTCGACTCCTGATCCGAAGTGCTGCTGTTTCGCGGGTTCGAGTCTGGGCGTGTGCAGGGCTTAACCGCAGTGGTTCAACACAATGCAGGTTACAGTAGCACCAAATCTCTGTCTCTGTCTGTGGCACCTTCGCATAGTCAAGCCCCTGTGATGCCACTTTAGGCATATTGCACTCACAACACAATTTCAATACCATCATCAGGCCCAATAGGTGTCGTCTGAATGCAACACTGTTTGAGAAGTTAGTTGTGCTTAAAGGCATCAACTGAGGAGACACCACTAGCTCACACAAGGACAGCACACTTGAGTTTGCAATTTTCCTTTCTTTTTTCTGTTTTATAGTATAGTTTCTAAAAGCCTATAGTAAAGGCTTTTAGAAAGAAGTATTTTGTAGTATTTTGAAAATACAAAAATACAGTATTTTATTTTGATAAATTTTTTGGCTGCTGTATTTTGTATCTTATTTTGATACATTTTAAAGGTGGGTATTTGGTATTTTATTTGGAAATACATTTTGATGTATTTGTGCCCATCCCTGACCCTAGCTCTTCTACAGTCATATGCAATACAATTATGAGGTTTAACTAGGCAATGTGAGCCTGCATGGTAGACAGTAAAAGAATGACCTCTGAAGATTTCACCATTTCTAAAAAAGTTAATTTATCCACACATATTGTCTACACAAATTATCTCTTGTTGTGATCCCTCGTGCTCTCATCCTAAATTGCAGAGTTTATTGTAGCAAAAAAACAACCATTCATGGTTTAACCATAAATGCATGACTTCATATCACAACATAATATCGATGTTAGGTTATAAAATAAACTAAGCCTAGTTTGCCTTTGGACTGTTCAAGAGCTCCATGCTGGTGTGTTATCTATATATGATCAGTTTGGAAATTGTCCTTACTGTTTATCAACACTCATGTCTGATGCAATTACTACCTAGGAACCTCCACCCAAAGCCATCGATATCTCAAAGTTGCGACAGCCGTTGACTTCCATGTTAAAGCCAGATTAGAGTGGTCACGTGGTATAGTGGGGAGACTCAGTAGTTCCCTCGGTCCCTGGTTTACTACGGGATTGACAGCAGCGATCGCATTAATATTTACGGTAAATACTCGATGAAAATTAGCCTACTATAAACTGCATTTCCACATACATATATTACTCAATGAAAATGCATTATTATGCACACGACTATATAAGTCATGTAGAAAAGTCTGAGATATTCATTCATTCTCAATGGAATAGTTCCCGGATGTGCCGCCATTGTTTGTACACGGGAGTCAATGGTAGTGTCGCAACTTTGAGATATCGATGGCTTTGCCTCCACCTAATTTAGCAACCTACATAGCAGAGTAACCACTGAATACCCTGATAAACCTAACAGCTATCTCAATTACCCTTGCAACAATATAGAAATCATCGCAATCACCCTAGTAATGTTAACAAAGACCACTTTCCATTCAATTCAACTTTCCATTTCCACTTTCTCTCCATCCATTTACTTCCAACTATTTATTCCTTCATTAAACTGTCCTATCAACATCCATTAATCTACCCATACATCCATTAAACTATTTGTCTATCAACATTCATTAAACTATCTGTCTTATCAACATCCATTAAACTGTCTATCTCTACACAGCCCTTAAACCAGGCCTATTCAACTAGCGGCCCGCGGGCCAGATGTGGCCCGCTTCAAATTTCCTGTGGCCCGCGTGTCTCGTCATGAGAATGAACTCGCTTTGACGGGTGTGCATAGATCTTCATATGATTGGCGAGTAGCGCACTGTCGGCCCGCCGCTATTGGCCAGACTAATTCTTCCAGTTATCTTCACTCAGAGAACACAGCACATCACTACACAAACTGACATTTCCAAATGTGTAACTAGTTTTAAATGTTATCATTAAATGTTGATTAAATTACGATTTCTTACCGCCAAAGATTCTAAACCTCGAGCGTGCGCAAATCAAAAATGTTACAATCATACCCGGTCTCCGTTCCTCCGAGCCCTCGGGAAAGTTAGTGAAGGAGCTGTGGTTTGTAGAGAATTGCCTCTTGACTTTATATTCCTTCTTTACAGCGATGGATTCGTTGCACAATAAACATGAAAGTCTCGTACTTGTTGCAGAGGGTAAAATGAACGATTCTCGTTGTCAATTAGACGTTACAGAGCCATCTTCACTCCACTCGTGGGAATGTTATTGTTTGTGATTTGCGCAGGCTCGAAGTTTAGAATCTTTGGCGGTAAGAAATCGTGAAATAGATAAACAGAGGCAGAGCTGGCATTACTTTTTCTTTAAATTCAATGCTAAGTATATTTGAGAGATTGGCGCTGTAGGCTACTGTGTGTGTTTGAAACACTTATCCTAATTATCTTGAAGTAGCCTAGGCTAATTAAATCAACACTGCAATTTTTCCCACTGATGCATCATATGGCAGCTATCAGACATCAGGTATGAAATACTATAGTGGTTAGCCTGTTTTCAAATACTTGTATAGTTTGTGTGGCAGCCTATCACCTGTCTGAGAAGATAATATGGATATGTTCTTAGTTTCTATGCCAGTGTATAAAATTCAATTGAATTGAACTGAATTTTACTCTGATTTTATCAAATATTGTTGGATACAATTCTTTTGCGGCGTCTTATTTTATGCGGCCCCTGAAAACCCAGTGATTTTTCCATTCGGCCCTCTTGGTACTGAAGTTGAATAGCCCTGCCTTAAACTATGTCTATTAAACTATCTGCCTATCAACATTTATTAAACCACGTCAACCTAGCAACCACCATATATGTCTTAGCAACACCTAACAATCTCAATTATAGCAGGCTTTCTGGCTCTTTCAAGACTAGGCTACATATCCAGTTCAACTGTTTCCTCTACCCACAAAAAATAAAAGTCCTCATCATTTTTGCATTTTCATGCACTCGTAATTTCCTTGGAATTACATCTCTAGTTAGAGTGCATGAAAATGCACTCTACTGTTATCCTGTTTCTTCTTATTACAGTGCATGAAAATGCACTGTACTGTTCTTCCTAGGCTTCTTCTTCTTCTTCTTCTTCTTATTATTCCGCTTACCAAATTCATTTTTTCTATTCAGCTTGAACCGTTTAACTTAGAAACTTCATTCAAACGTCGCAACGTAGGTCTTAAAAAGGGGAATGCTGCTAAGTATTTTTCAACTTTGTAACTTTTATACTTTTTAAACTATAAATTAAAAACTATTAAAAATTTCCCCATAGACTTAACATTGGCCTCTATGACATCACAATCGGATCATTAAGCAATTAGAATCTTATGCCAGGTGGCCAGCTCCACCTGCAGCAGCTCTCTCTCTCAGGCTTTAAGCATACAATCTCTCTGTGAAGACTACATATCCTGTTGAACTCTCTTTCCACAACTGTTTCAAAATAAAAGTCCTCACTGCAATAATACACTATTAAATCATTTAACCATTGAAACTACTCAACTATTTAACTGTTCAACTATTCCAACTGTCGGTTATCTTCAACTATGCCTTCAGTCAACTACATGAGACCTCCATGTACATAGCAACCATTAAAATTAAGCGTTTCTGACCGTTTCCATAGCAACCAACATTATTTTACTATAGTAACTTCTTTATTCCTGATAGTGGCAGCCATGGAAACCCTATCAACAAATGTTTCAAAATAGAAGTCCTCAGTAACAAGTTAGCTAGTTAGCATGGTTAGCATAGTTAGCATTGTTAGCATTTTTTAGCATAGCTGCTAGGAATGATTCGCTAAGTTAGCTAATCAACCTAGTTAGCATTGTTGACATAGTTAGCATTTTTAACATAACTGCTAGAAATCATCAACTAAGTCAGCTAATCAACCTGGTTAGCATAGTTAGCAAACTCAAAACTCAGACTCAAAACTCAGACTCAAAACCACAGCTCATTTGAATATCATGCCATCATGATAACTGAACCATACAAATTATACTTGGTGGTTATTTATCGCCCTCCAGGACAGCTTGGCAACTTTGTGAATGAGTTGGACATTCTACTGTCTGCTATTCCAATGGATACGTGCCCTCTGTTGATCCTTGGTGATTTTAACATTCATCTGGACAACTCCTCTTCAGTTGACTTCCTGTCCTTACTCTCCTCCTTTAGTATAACACGTGTTCACAGTCCTCCTACTCACAAGGCTGGTAAGGATCTTGATATGATTCTGCTACGTAACTGTACTGCAGACAACGTTTGGGTTAATCCTCTACATGTATCAGATCATTACTTCATTAGATTCTCTGTGCGTCTCCTTGATAACCCTACAGTTCCTGCTCCGACGATGTCATTCCGACGGAACCTCAGAAGCCTCTCAAGTGAACATTTTGCAACATTAGTAACTTCTGCTCTACCTATTCCAAGCTCATTCTCATCACTTGAGGTTAATGATGCTACAGACACTCTTTGCTCTACACTGGCATCCTGTCTGAATGCAGCATGTCCTCTTTCCACAAGACCCACTCGTTCTAAACCTCGCCATCCATGGCTGACAAACAGTATACGCTCAGTACGCAAGGAACTTAGAGCTGCTGAAAGGAAATGGCGTAAATCTGGAGATAGAAATGATCTTAGTAAATACCAGTCTATGCTATCATCTTTTTCATCCACTGTCACACTTGCAAAAAGAACATATTATCAGAGTAAGATTGAGAACGCCACTGACAGCAGAAAACTTTTTGCTATGTTCAAGTCTCTTCTCAATCCTCCACCACCGCCATCAGCTACTTCACTGTCAGCAGATGACTTTGCAACATTTTTCACTGAGAAAGTTGCTAAGATAAGTGCTCAGTTTGATGACCCTATAAGAAGGACTCTGCCTGGTGTTAGCATGATGCCATCATTGGACTTTTTCTCTCCTCTTGATGAGGAAGCGGTCTCTCAACTGCTTCAGCGAAGCCGTCCAACAACATGCCCTTTGGATCCTGTCCCGTCTACTCTCCTGCAGTCTATAGCACCCGCTATTATACCGGCAGTCACACATGTATTTAATACTTCACTCAGTTCTGGAATAGTTCCTTCTTCTTTTAAACAGGCAAGAATTACGCCTTTGCTGAAGAAAAGTACACTTAATTCAACTGATGTGAAGAACTACAGACCTGTCTCCCTTCTTCCTTTCTTGTCAAAGGTTTTGGAGAAAGTGGTCTTCAAGCAAATGTGTGACTTCCTCTATCAGAATAACCTACTAGACCCTATGCAGTCTGGTTTCAAGAGTGGTCATTCTACTGAAACTGCTCTTCTATCTGTGATTGAAGCATTGAGAGTAGCTAAGTCCTCTGCTCAGTCATCAGTGTTAATTCTGTTAGATTTATCTGCAGCCTTTGATACGGTTAACCATGACATTCTCCTTTCTACACTATATGAACTGGGAATTTCTGGGAAAGCTCTTGACTGGTTCAAGTCTTACCTTAAAGGGCGTTCTTTTAGCGTGTCTTGGCAGGGACAGATATCAAAGTCTCATGACCTCACTACAGGAGTCCCCCAAGGATCAGTATTAGGGCCCCTCCTTTTCTCTATTTACACCACTTCTTTAGGTGGGATTATTCGCTCTCATGGATTTGAATATCATTGCTATGCGGACGACACTCAACTTTTCCTATCCTTCCCACCTGAGGACTCTAGTGTTTCCCATCGGATCTCTGCATGCCTGAAGGACATTTCAATCTGGATGAAGGATCAGCACCTTCAGCTTAATCTTTCCAAAACTGAGCTCTTGGTGTTTCCAGCAAAAACAGCTATTCCCCAACAGATCAATATCCAGCTTGATTCATCCTCACTGACTCCAACCAGATCGGCACGTAACTTGGGTGTCATAATTGATGACCAACTTACTTTCTCTGAGCATGTTGCCTCAATTGCAAAGTCATGTCGGTATACCCTGTACAACATTAGGAAGATCAGACCTTATCTGACACAAGATTCCACTCAGCTTCTTGTACAGGCAATGGTTATCTCCAAGCTGGACTACTGTAATTCTCTGTTAGCTGGCCTACCTGCTTGTGTATTAAGACCACTACAGTTGATTCAGAATGCTGCAGCACGACTGGTCTTCAATCAGCCAAAGAGGACACATGTAACCCCTCTCCTAGTTACTCTCCACTGGCTCCCTATAGTAGCCAGAATTAAATTTAAATCTCTCACTCTGGCCTATAGGACACTGACTGGATCTGCTCCCAGCTGCTTCAGTTCTTTAATCACGATGTACATTCCCAACCGCCCATTGCGATCTTCTGAGGAGCGTCTGTTATGTCGACCAACCATACATGCTAGGCCAAATTGTAGATCCTATTCTTCAGTGGTTCCATGTTGGTGGAATGAGTTGCCCAATGCTCTCCGTTCCAGCAACAGCTTTGGATCTTTTAAGAGGGGTCTTAAGGCATATTTATTTAATATGCACTTAGTCCTTTGAGTTTGTGATGTGTTATGGTTTGTATAATAGTATTGTTTTGTTATAATTTGTCTATTGATAGAATTTGAAATTTATTTTGCTATTGTCCTTAAATTTAGCCATACCATGCTTTAGTTATTATTATCATATATAATTAACTGAGTGACTTATTTGATTGCTATTCTCATTTCACTGTTTTATTTCTCATTAGGTTAGTGCTTAAAATGATTGTTCTACTGATAATATTACTATTCTCCCTAGTTTGTAGTTATTCACTGTTAATTTAATTTGTATTGTTATTTATTTGTATGTCGCTTTGGACAAAGGCGTCTGCTAAATAACCATAGCCATAGCCATAGCCATAGCCATAGCCATGGTTAGCATTGTTAACATTACTGCTAGAAATCATTAGCTAAGTTAGCTAATCAACCTGGTTAGCATTGTTAACATAGTTAACAGTGCTAACATTGTTAGCATTTTTACCATAACTGCTAGAAATCATTAGCTAAGTTAATGATTACCATAACTTAGCTAATGATAACCAATGGTTATCATTGTTAGCATAGTTAACATCTGTTTACAGCATCTGTTTCTAACATTTGTTAGAAATCATTAGTTAGGTTAGAACTGGAATGTTTAAGCTTTAAACTGTCTACCTTCACACTATCAGCTTTCTTTAAACTCTGCAACCACCATGTTTACCCTAGCTACACCTTAGTAACCATATCTACATTATCTATCTATATATTTTTTTTGCATTTTCATGCACTGGTAATTCCTTGGAATTGCATTTCTAGTTATTATTTTTCCTCTAACGTTTTTGTGCGTGCAATTCAGCTTCAACCGTTTAACGTAGAAACTTCATTCAAACTGCGCTGCGTAGGTCTTACTTAGGTGACTTCAGCTATGTATTTTTCAACTTTGTAACTTTTATACTTTTTGAACTATTAAATAAAAACTATTAAAATTCCCCCCATAGACTTAACATTGCGATTATGACATCATAATAGGGCAATTAGAATCTTATGCCAGGTGGCCAGTCCAGCTGCAGCAGCTCTCTCTCTCTCTCTCTCAGGCTTTAAGCATACAATCTCATTAAGACTACATATCCTGTTAACTGTTTCCTCTGTCCACAACTGTTTAAAAATAAAAGTCCTCACTGCAATAATACACTATTAAATCATTTAACCATTGAAAATACTCAACTATTTAACTGTTCAACCATTCCAACTGTCAGTTATCATCACCTATGCCTCCAGTCAACTACATAAAACCTCCACATACCTAGCAACCAACATAGCAACCATTCAAATTAAGTGTTTATGACCGTTTCCATAGCAACCAACATGATTTTACTACAGTAACTTCTTTATTTCTGATAGTGGCCATCATGGTTACCCTAGCAACAAATGTTTCAAAATAAAAGTCCTCACTAGCAAGTTAGCTAGTTAGCATTGTTAGCATAGTTAGCATTTTTAACATAACTGCTAGAAATGATTAACTAAGTTAGCTAATCAACCTGGTTAGCATTGTAAACATAGTCAAGTCAAGTCAAGTCACTTTTATTTATATAGCACATTTAAATACAACAGAGGTTGACCCAAAGCGTTTACAACTGAAGAAGTCAGAAATTGGGCAGGACATTTGACAAAAGGGGGCCCAAGAATACACAGGTCTTGACTAAATAATTCATAAAATAAGTAAAAAGAAATAAGAACAACATAGAATAAAACAGGTAAAATGGAATAAAACAAGAAAATAAGAGTATACAAAAATAAGAGCAAGGTTAAGAGCAATAAATGAAATAAGATTAAAATAAATAAAACGATAAAAAAGATAAAAAATAAAATGAAAAGCAATAGGGAATATGGGAGGGAGTTAAGGGTTGTTAAAAGCAAGAGTGAAAAGGTATGTCTTTAAGTTGGACTTAAAGCTGGCAAGGGTGGTAGAGGATTTAATATGAGGTGGAAGGGGATTCCACAGGTTTGGGCCAGCAACAGAGAACGCCCGGTCACCTCTCGTTTTAAGACGAGTACGGGGGACAGATAGGAGCTGTTTAGTAGATGACCGGGTCGACCTGGGGGTGGAGTGCAGGGAAAGCATTTCTGCAATATAAGGGGGGGCTAAGCCATTAAGAGCTTTAAAAACAAAAAGTAAAATCTTAAAATCAATTCTAAATTTGACAGGAAGCCAGTGCAGCTGAGCCAGGACTGGTGTGATATGCTCTCTCTTTTTAGTGCCAGTGAGCAATCTGGCTGCTGCATTCTGGACCATCTGTAATTTGTGGATGTTGGATTGAGTAAGACCTGTGTATAAAATATTGCAATAATCAAGTCTGGAGGAAATAAAAGCATGTATAAGAATTTCAAGATCCTTCTGTGATAAAAGGGATTTAAGATTGGATATTACTCTAAGTTGATAAAAACCACTTCTGACCACACTATTGATTTGTTTATTAAAATTCAGGGAGCTATCCAGCATAACACCAAGATTCCTAACCACAGAGTGCAGGTTATTGGAGAGGGGACCAAGAGCACTGCTGAGGCTGGTGACAGAAGAAGGGGGACCAAATATGATTACTTCAGTTTTGCTATCGTTAAGTTGTAGAAAATTGCATGCCATCCAAGATTTAATGTCATTGAGGCAGCTATACAGTTTATCTAGTGTGCATGTGGTCTGAGGGGCAACTGGGAGGTAGATCTGGGTATCGTCAGCATAGCAGTGGTAATGGATGCCATATCTGTCAAAGATAGAACTCAGGGGCAGCATGTAGAGAGAGAAGAGGAGGGGGCCAAGAATTGACCCTTGGGGGACCCCGCATTTCATGGTGGCAGAAGAAGAGGAGTAATGACCCAGTTTAACTGAAAAAGTCCTGTCTTTCAGGTAAGAGGTGAACCAAGTTAAAACAGTGCCCTCTAGCCCAACTGTATGTTCCAGCCTCTGCAGTAGGATGCCATGATCAATGGTGTCAAATGCAGCACTAAGATCTAATAACACTAAAATGGCGCAGGAACCAGAGTCAGTGCAAAGCAGAACGTCGTTGTAAACTTTCAGTAGGGCAGATTCAGTGCTATGGATAGCTCTAAAACCAGATTGGAATTTATCTAATAAGTTAAAAGTGTTCAAATATACTGTGAGCTGCTGGAAAACCACTTTCTCTAAAATTTTGGAGATAAAAGGCAGTTTAGAGATAGGTCTATAATTTTTCAAGTCACTTGGGTCAAGGGAAGACTTTTTTAGGAGAGGTTGCACAGTAGCATGCTTGAAGGTGGAAGGGACAACACCAGTGGCTAGTGAGCTGTTTACTATAGCTACAATGAAAGGGCAGATAGAGGAAAATATGTCTCTAAAGAGCTGAGAGGGTATGACATCTGAGGGGCAGTGAGTGGGTTTCATTCGTGAGACTATCTGAGATAGCTCAGAGGAAGAAACTGGTGCAAAGTGTTGAAGATGGCAGCTGGTGGGAGGTTGAGGGTCTGCAGGGTCAAGAGAACTAAGTATATTGGCTCTGATCGAGTCAATTTTGTGAATAAAATAAGTTAAAAAGTTTTCACAAGCTTCAGTGGAGCTGTCAATAGTGTGGGCAGCAGGGTTTAAGATTAAGTTAATAGTTTTAAAAAGCACTTTGGGTCTATGAGCTTGCTTATTAATTATATCAGCATAGTAATCAGTTTTTGACTTTTTAACAGCAAGTTGATAGCGGTTTAGGCTGTCGCGCAGAAGATCATAAGATATTTGCAGCTTGTCCTTCTTCCATTTGCGTTCAGCTTGTCTGCAGACACGCCGGAGAGCACGAGTGGTGTCATTTAGCCAGGGTGAGACTGCTTTGGCTTTTCTGGGTTTCAGAGGTGCAACCTGATTCAAAGTGTCCGTACAGGCTGAGTTAAGGAGAGAGGCTAAATCATCAGTGTTTGAGCAGGTGGGGAAAAAGTCAGAAAGATTTGACTGGTGGACTAGCCTAAAATGGTCAGAGAATTTTGACGCAGTGACCGGATTTAGGATCCGTGAGAGAGGGGGAGGCTGAATGGGGGAAGGGGGAGGGCGTACAAGAGTACACTCAAACTCAATCAGGTGATGATCTGATACAGCAATATCAGAGATGGAGAGGTTGGCCACATCAAAACCAGAGGAGAGAACAAGGTCTAAGGTATGGCCCTTCTGATGGGTAGGGCCAAACACTGACTGTGTTAGGTTAAAAGATTCTAAAACATTGATGAACTCATTGACCATTGGTTTAGTTGGACAACAAATGTGGATGTTAAAATCACCAATAATCAACAATTTATCTGATCGAGAGGCCATAGAGGCAAGAAGATCAGTAAACTCATTAATAAACAGGCTACCAGTAGTTTTAGGAGGTCTGTATACCAAAGCACATAGTATAGGCAGGTGAATATTAAGCAGTAATAATTGCACTTCAAATGAGGAGTAGGCAGTAGTAGGCAGAAAACGACATTTAAAAGTGTTATTGAATATTGTGGCTAGGCCACCTCCACGACCAGAGGCCCTGGGAGTGTTCAGAAAACCACAGTGAGGAGGACATAGCTCTCCAAGTGGAGTTAGATCATTTGCATTGAGCCATGTTTCTGTTATGAAGAGTATATCCAATGACCTTGTAGTAAAAACGTCATTTAAGATAAATGCCTTATTAACTAATGACCGAGCATTAAACAGGGCAAATTTAACGGGTGCGAGTAGTTCAGGCGGCGGAGACGACGTAAAACCCTCATGCTTCAGAGGACGGAGAAGGGTTGTGTTCGCTCCACGCGTCGGACGAGACTTGACAGTCAGGGGACGAGGTTAACAATGTTAACAATGCTAACATAGTTAGCATTGTTAGCATAGTTAGCATTTTTAACATAACTGTTAGAAATCATCAGTTAAGTTAGCTAATCAACCTGGTTAGCATTGTTAATATAGTTAGCATTGTTAGCATAGTTAGCATTTTTAGCATTAACTGCTAGAAATCATCAACTAAGTTAGCTAATCAACCTCGTTAGCATAGTTAGCATTGTTAGCAGAGTTAGCTTATCTGGTAATCAGGTTAGCTAATTCAAATTTAAACTGTTTATCTTAGCACTATCAACTTTCAAAAACTATGAAACCACCATGTCTACCCTAGCAACACCTTAGTAACCATATCTACATGATTTATCTGTACATTTTTGCATTTTCATGCACTCGTAATTTCCTTGGAATTACATTCTCTAGTTGCATTTCATGCACTGGTAATTCCTTGGAATTGCATTTCTAGTTAAACTTCTTCTTCTAACGCTCGCAATTCAGCTTCAACCGTTTAACGTAGAAACTTCATTCAAACGTTGTTGCGTAGGTCTTGCTTATGCCATGTGTGCTTTGTATTTTTCAACTTTGTAACTTTTATACTTTTTGAACTATTAAATAAAAACTATTAACAATTTCCCCATAGACTTAACATTGCTCATTATGACATCACGGCAGCAATTAGAATGTTACCCCAGCTGGTCAGCCACCTGGGCACCAACTGTCAGTTTCTCTCAGGCTTCAAGCTTACAATCTCTCTGAAGACTACATATTCTGTTCCCCTGTATCCTCTGCGCACAACAGTATCAAAACTAGAGATGTAATTCCAAGGAAATTACGAGTGCATGAAAATGCATAAATGATGAGGACTTTTATTTTGAAACAGTTGTGGGCAGAGGAAACAGTTGAACAGGATATGTTGTCTTAAGAGAGCCAGAAAGCCTGAGACAGAGAGTTGCTGCCAGGTGGCTTTGAACACCTGGCTTAAGATTCTAATTGCTTAACGACTTCATTGTGATGTCATAATCCAATGTTAAGTCTATGGGAGAAAAAATGTTTTAAAAAATTCATATAAATTAAACGATAACGTTTTCAAAGTTGAAAATTACATAGCTGAAATCACCTAAGTAAGACCTACGCAGCGCAGTTTGAATGAAGTTTCTACGTCGAACGGTTGAAGCTGAATTGAACGCACAAAAAGTGACTGAAGACTATAATATCGATAACTAGAAATGCAATTCCAAGGAATTACCAGTGCATGAAAATGCAAAAAAATTTAGATATGGCTACTAAGGTGTAGCTAGGGTAAACATGGTGGTTGCATAGTTTAAAGAGAGTTGATAGTGTTAAGGTAGACATTTTAAAGCTTAAACATTCCTGTTCTAACTTAACTAATAATTTCTAACAGGTATTCTAAAATGTTAACTATGTTAACAATGCTAACCAGGTTGATAAGTTAACTTAGCTGATGATTTCTAGCAGTAATGCTAAAAAATGCTAACTATGCTAACATTGCTAACTATGTTAACTATGCTAACCACGTTGATTAGCTAACTTAGCTAATCATTTTAGCAGTTGTGCTAAAAATGCTAACTATGTTAACAATGCTAACTATGCTAACAATGCTAACCAGGTTGATGAGCTAACTTAGCTAATCATTTTTAGCAGTTATGCTAAAAATGCTAACTATGTTAACAATGCTAACTGTGCTAACCATGCTAACAATGCTAACTTGCTAGTGAGGACTTTTATTTTGAAACAGTAGTTGCTAGGGTATCCATGGTGCCCACTATCAAGAATAAAGAAGTTACTGTAGTATAATCATGTTGGTTGCTATGGAAACTGTCAAAAACGCTTAATTTTAATGGTTGCTATGTTGGTTGCTAGGTACATGGAGGATTCATTTAGTTGACTGGAGGCATAGTTGATGATAAATGACAGTTGGAATGGTTGAACAGTAAAATAGTTGAGTAGTTTCAGTGGTTAAATGATTTAATAGTGTATTATTGCAGTGAGGACTTTTATTTTGAAACAGTTGTGGACAGAGGAAACAGTTAACAGGATATGTAGTCTTCACAGAGAGATTGTATGCTTAAAGCCTGAGAGAGAGAGGGCTGCTGCAGGTGGGGCTGGCCACCTGGCATAAGATTCTAATTGCTCAACGACCCGATTGTGATGTCATAGAGGCCAATGTTAAGTCTATGGGGAAATTTTTAATAGTTTTTAATTTATAGTTCAAAAAGTATAAAAGTTACAAAGTTGAAAAGTCATAGCAACCCGATCCATTAGAATACCTACGTTACAAAGTTTGAATGAAGTTTCTAAGTTAAACGGTTGAAGAGAAATTGCGGTTAGAAAAAGCTGTCAGCGGAATAATAATAAAGATAACTAGAAATGCAATTCCAAGGAATTACCAGTGCATGAAAATGCAAAAAAATGTAGATATGGCTACTAAGGTGTAGCTAGGGTAAACATGGTGGTTGCATAGTTTAAAGAGAGTTGATAGTGTTAAGGTAGACATTTTAAAGCTTAAACATTCCTGTTCTAACTTAACTAATAATTTCTAACAGGTATTCTAAAATGTTAACTATGCTAACAATGCTAACCAGGTTGATAAGTTAACTTAGCTGATGATTTCTAGCAGTAATGCTAAAAAATGCTTACTATGCTAACATTGCTAACTATGTTAACTATGCTAACCACGTTGATTAGCTAACTTAGCTAATCATTTTAGCAGTTGTGCTAAAAATGCTAACTATGTTAACAATGCTAACTATGCTAACAATGCTAACCAGGTTGATGAGCTAACTTAGCTAATCATTTTTAGCAGTTATGCTAAAAATGCTAACTATGTTAACAATGCTAACTGTGCTAACCATGCTAACAATGCTAACTTGCTAGTGAGGACTTTTATTTTGAAACAGTAGTTGCTAGGGTATCCATGGTGCCCACTATCAAGAATAAAGAAGTTACTGTAGTATAATCATGTTGGTTGCTATGGAAACTGTCAAAAACGCTTAATTTTAATGGTTGCTATGTTGGTTGCTAGGTACATGGAGGATTCATTTAGTTGACTGGAGGCATAGTTGATGATAAATGACAGTTGGAATGGTTGAACACCCTGCTGAAAAAACCAGCAAGAAACCAGCTTAGGCTGGTAGCTGGTTTTAGCTGGTTTTAGCTGGTCTTTGCCCAAAACACAGTTCTTATTGCTGGTCTTGCTGGTGTAGCTGGTTAGGCCACCAGCTAGACATGCTGGCGTGACCATCTGAGGAAGCTGGTCGTGCTGGTGTGACCAGCCTGTCGTTTGGGATACAGCTGGTTTAAGATGGTCATGCTGGTGACCAGCCTGTCCAGCTTGACAAAGATGGTCAAGCTGGTTTTCTAGAATGACCAACATAAGCTGGCGTGGCCAGTAAAAACCAGCAATGTAGACCAGCAACACCAACTAAAATGACCAGCTTAAGGTGGTACGACAATCAAAACCAGCTGAATTACCATCATAAGCTGGGTAAACCAGCTGAAGGTGTGTTTTCGCGAGAGTTTTGCTGGTCTAGCTGGTTAACCATCAAAGGGTGGTCAAACAAGCTGGTTAACAAGCTGGTCAACCAGCAAACCACCTTTAGCTGGTCAGGCTGGTTTTTTCAGCAGGGCAGTTAAATAGTTGAGTAGTTTCAGTGGTTAAATGATTTAATAGTGTATTATTGCAGTGAGGACTTTTATTTTGAAACAGTTGTGGACAGAGGAAACAGTTAACAGGATATGTAGTCTTCACAGAGAGATTGTATGCTTAAAGCCTGAGAGAGAGAGGGCTGCTGCAGGTGGGGCTGGCCACCTGGCATAAGATTCTAATTGCTCAACGACCCGATTGTGATGTCATAGAGGCCAATGTTAAGTCTATGGGGACATTTTTAATAGTTTTTAATTTATAGTTCAAAAAGTATAAAAGTTACAAAGTTGAAAAGTCATAGCAACCCGATCCATTAGAATACCTACGTTACAAAGTTTGAATGAAGTTTCTAAGTTAAACGGTTGAAGAGAAATTGCGGTTAGAAAAAGCTGTCAGCGGAATAATAATAAAGAAAATAACTAGAAATGCAATTCCAAGGAATTACCAGTGCATGAAAATGCAAAAATAGATAGATAATGTAGATATGGTTACTAAGGTGTAGCTAGGGTAAACATGGTGGTTGCATAGTTTACAGAGAGTTGATAGTGTGAAGGTAGACAGTTTAAAGATGAAACATTCCAGTTCTAACTTAACTAATGATTTCTATTCATGTTAAAATGTTGATTAGCTAACTTAGCTAATGATTTCTAGCAGTTACGCTAAAAATGCTTATTATGCTAGCAATGCTAACTTTACTAACAATGCTAACCAGGTTGATTAGCTAACTTAACCAATGATTTCTAGCAGTTATGCTAAAAATGCTAACTATGTTAACATTGCTAACTATGCTAACTAGCTAACTTGCTAGTGAGGACTTTTATTTTGAAACATTTGTTGCTAGGGTATCCATGGTGGCCACTATCAGGAAACAAGAAGTTACTGCAGTATAATCATGTTGGTTGCTATGGAAACGGTCATAAACGCTTAATTTTAATGGTTGCTATGTTGGTTGCTAGGTACATGGAGGTTTCATGTAGTTGACTGGAGGCATAGTGGATGATAACTGACAGTTGGAATGGTTGAACAGTTCAATAGTTGAGTAGTTTCAATGGTTAAATGATTTAATAGTGTATTATTGCAGTGAGGACCTTTATTTTGAAACAGTTGTGGACAGAGGAAGTAGTGAAACAGGATCTGTAGTCTTAATGAGATTGTATGCTTAAAGCCTGAGACAGAAGGTGCCTCTCATAGCGTTTACGCGTCCTCTCTCGCTCCTCACTGCTCTACATAAAGAATGATGGAGCGGCAACAATGGGATAGTCTAGCCCTTCTTCTATCTTTCTTTATGTAGATCATTGAGGATCGAGGAGCGAGGGAGGACATATAAACGCTGCTTGAGAGGGACCCACAGTAAATACTTTAAAAGTTGTATGTAGATAGTCTAATTAATGTTGATAGATAGAATGTTTAATGGATGTTGATAGGCAGATTGTTTTATATTGATTGACAGTTTAATGGGTGGATGAGTGAATGGTCTGAAGAAGATGAATGGATAGAAGGTTGGATGGAATGTGCCTTATATTCTTGTTAAGAGAGACACTGATACAGCTCTCTGAGAGTAGTTGACACAGGTGTAATCAATTTAACTGGCTAGTCTTAAGAGAGCCAGAGTACTCTTAAAGCCTGAGACAGAGTAAATAATTTAAAAGTTGAATGTAGATAGTCTAATTAATGTTGATAGACAGAGAGTCTAATGGATGTTGATAGACAGATTGTTTAATAGATGTTGATAGACAGTTTAATGGGTGGATGAGTGAATGGTCTGAAGAAGATGAATGGATAGAATGTTGGATGGAATGTGCCTTATATTCTTGTAGAATGGAGAGACACAGCTCTCTACTGAGAGTAGTGGATACAGATACAGGTGTAATCAATTTAACTGGCTAGTCTTAAGAGAGCCAGCCTGAGACAGAGTAGATTGTTTAAAAGTTCAATGTAGAGCGTCTAATTGATGTTGTTGATAGGCAGACTGTTTAGAATGGGTGGATGAGTGAATGGTTTGAAGAAGATGAATGGATATAAAGTTGGATGGAATTAGGAGGACTTATTTTGATACTGTTGTGCACAGAGGATACAGGGGAACAGAATATGTAGTCTTCAGAGAGGAGCCTGAGAGAAACTGACAGTTGGTGCCCAGGTGGCTGACCAGCTGGGGTAACATTCTAATTGCTGCCGTGATGTCATAATGAGCAATGTTAAGTCTATGGGGGAAATGGTGATAGTTTTTAACTAATAGTTTAAAAAGTATAAAAGTTACAAAGTTGAAAAATACAAAGCACATATGGCATAAGCAAGACCTACGCAACAAAGTTTGAATGAAGTTTCTACGTTAAACGGTTGAAGCTGAATTGCGAGCGTTAGAAGAAGAAGTTTAACTAGAAATGCAATTCCAAGGAATTACCAGTGCATGAAAATGCTAAAAAAGATAGATAATGTAGATATGGTTACTAAGGTGTAGCTAGGGTAAACATGGTGGTTGCATAGTTTACAGAGAGTTGATAGTGTGAAGGTAGACAGTTTAAAGATGAAACATTCCAGTTCTAACTTAACTAATGATTTCTATTCATGTTAAAATGTTGATTAGCTAACTTAGCTAATGATTTCTAGCAGTTAAGCTAAAAATGCTAATTATGCTAGCAATGCTAACTTTACTAACAATGCTAACCAGGTTGATTAGCTAACTTATCGATGATTTCTAGCAGTAATGTTAAAAATGCTAACTATGCTAACAATGCTAAATTTGCTGACAATGCTAACCAGGTTGATTAGCTAACTTAGTTGATGATTTTTTGCAGTTATGCTAAAAATGCTAACTATGTTAACAATGTTAACTATGCTAACTAGCTAACTTGCTAGTGAGGACTTTTATTTTGAAACATTTGTTGCTAGGGTATCCATGGTGGCCACTATCAGGAAACAAGAAGTTACTGCAGTATAATCATGTTGGTTGCTATGGAAACGGTTATAAACACTTAATTTTAATGGTTGCTATGTTGGTTGCTAGGTACATGGAGGTTTCATGTAGTTGACTGGAGGCATAGTTGATGATAACTGACAGTTGGAATGGTTGAACATTTCAATAGTTGAGTAGTTTCAATGGTTAAATGATTTAATAGTGTATAATTGCAGTGAGGACCTTTATTTTGAAACAGTTGTAGACAGAGGAAGTAGTGAAACAGGATCTGTAGTCTTAATGAGATTGTATGCTTAAAGCCTGAGACAGAAGGTGCCTCTCATAGCGTTTACGCGTCCTCTCTCGCTCCTCACTGATCTACATAAAGAATGATGGAGCGGCAACAATGGGATAGTCTAGCCCTTCTTCTATCTTTCTTTATGTAGATCATTGAGGATCGAGGAGCGAGGGAGGACATATAAACGCTGCTTGAGAGGGACCCACAGTAAATACTTTAAAAGTTGTATGTAGATAGTCTAATTAATGTTGATAGACAGAATGTTTAATGGATGTTGATAGGCAGATTGTTTAATAGATATTGATTGACAGTTTAATGGGTGGATGAGTGAATGGTCTGAAGAAGATGAGTGGATAGAAGGTTGGATGGAATGTGCCTTATATTCTTGTTAAGAGAGACACTGATACAGCTCTCTGAGAGTAGTTGACACAGGTGTAATCAATTTAACTGGCTAGTCTTAAGAGTGCCAGAGTACTCTTAAAGCCTGAGACAGAGTAAATAATTTAAAAGTTGAATGTAGATAGTCTAATTAATGTTTAATTTAAAGTTTAATGGATGTTGATAGACAGATTGTTTAATAGATGTTGATAGACAGTTTAATGGGTGGATGAGTGAATGGTCTGAAGAAGATGAATGGATAGAATGTTGGATGGAATGTGCCTTATATTCTTGTAGAATGGAGAGACACAGCTCTCTACTGAGAGTAGTGGATACAGATACAGGTGTAATCAATTTAACTGGCTAGTCTTAAGAGAGCCAGCCTGAGACAGAGTAGATTGTTTAAAAGTTCAATGTAGAGCGTCTAATTGATGTTGTTGATAGGCAGACTGTTTAGAATGGGTGGATGAGTGAATGGTTTGAAGAAGATGAATGGATATAAAGTTGGATGGAATTAGGAGGACTTATTTTGATACTGTTGTGCGCAGAGGATACAGGGGAACAGAATATGTAGTCTTCAGAGAGGAGCCTGAGAGAAACTGACAGTTGGTGCCCAGGTGGCTGACCAGCTGGGGTAACATTCTAATTGCTGCCGTGATGTCATAATGAGCAATGTTAAGTCTATGGGGGAAATGGTGATAGTTTTTAACTAATAGTTTAAAAAGTATAAAAGTTACAAAGTTGAAAAATATAAAGCACATATGGCATAAGCAAGACCTACGCAACAAAGTTTGAATGAAGTTTCTACGTTAAACGGTTGAAGCTGAATTGCGAGCGTTAGAAGAAGAAGTTTAATAATAATAATAAGAAGAATAGGAAGAACAGTACAGTGCATTTTCATGCACTGTAATAATAAGAAGCCTAGGAAGAACAGTACAGTGCATTTTCATGCACTGTAATAAGAAGACTAGGAAGAACAGTACAGTGCATTTTCATGCACTGTAATAAGAATAAACAGCATAACAGTAGAGTGCATTTTCATGCACTCTAATAAGTCCTCCTAATTCCATCCAACTTTATATCCATTCATCTTCTTCAAACCATTCACTCATCCACCCATTCTAAACAGTCTGCCTATCAACATCAATTAGACGCTCTACATTCAACTTTTAAACAATCTACTCTGTCTCAGGCTGGCTCTCTTAAGACTAGCTAGTTAAATTGATTACACCTGTATCTGTATCCACTACTCTCAGTAGAGAGCTGTGTCTCTCCATTCTACAAGAATATAAGGCACATTCCATCCAACATATATCCATTCATCTTCTTCAGACCATTCACTCATCCACCCATTAAACTGTCTATCAACATCTATTAAACAATCTGTCTATCAACATCCATTAAACTCTCTGTCTATCAACATTAATTAGACTATCTACATTCAACTTTTAAATTATTTACTCTGTCTCAGGCTTTAAGAGTAGGCTACACTCTGGCTCTCTTAAGACTAGCCAGTTAAATTGATTACACCTGTGTCAACTACTCTCAGAGAGCTGTATCAGTGTCTCTCTTAACAAGAATATAAGGCACATTCCATCCAACCTTCTATCCATTCATCTTCTTCAGACCATTCACTCATCCACCCATTAAACTGTCAATCAATATCTATTAAACAATCTGCCTATCAACATCCATTAAACATTCTGTCTATCAACATTAATTAGACTATCTACATACAACTTTTAAAGTATTTACTGTGGGTCCCTTTCAAGCAGCGTTTATATGTCCTCCCTCGCTCCTCGATCCTCAATGATCTACATAAAGAAAGATAGAAGAAGGGCTAGACTATCCCATTGTTGCCGCTCCATCATTCTTTATGTAGATCAGTGAGGAGCGAGAGAGGATGCGTAAACGCTATATGAGAGGCACCTTCTGTCTCAGGCTTTAAGCATACAATCTCATTAAGACTACAGATCCTGTTTCACTACTTCCTCTGTCCACAACAGTTTCAAAATAAAGGTCCTCACTGCAATAATACACTATTAAATCATTTAACCATTGAAACTGTTCAACCATTCCAACTGTCAGTTATCATCCACTATGCCTCCAGTCAACTACATGAAACCTCCATGTACCTAGCAACCAACATAGCAACCATTAAAATTAAGTGTTTATGACCGTTTCCATAGCAACCAACATGATTATACTGCAGTAACTTCTTGTTTCTTGATAGTGGCCACCATGGATACCCTAGCAACAAATGTATCAAAATAAAAGTCCTCACTAGCAAGTTAGCATAGTTAGCATTTTTAGCATAACTGCAAAAAATCATCAACTAAGTTAGCTAATCAACCTGGTTAGCATTATTAGCAAATTTAGCATTGTTAGCATAGTTAGCATTTTTAGCATTACTGCTAGAAATCATCGGTTAAGTTAGCTAATCAACCTGGTTAGCATTGTTAGTAAAGTTATCATTGCTAGCATAATTAGCATTTTTAGCGTAACTGCTAGAAATCATTACCTAAGTTAGCTAATCAACATTTTAACATGAATAGAAATCATTAGTTAAGTTAGAGCTGGAATGTTTCATCTTTAAACTGTCTACCTTCACACTATCAACTCTCTGTAAACTATGCAACCACCATGTTTACCCTAGCTACACCTTAACAACCATATCTACATTATCTATCTATTTTTGCATTTTCATGCACTGGTAATTCCTTGGAATTGCATTTCTAGTTATTCTACTTCTTCTAACGCACGCAAATCAGCTAGAACCGTTTAACGTAGAAACTTCATTCAAACTGCGTTACGTAGGTCTTACTTAGGACATGTGTGCTATGACTTTTCAACTTTGTAACTTTTATACTTTTTAAACTATTAGTTAAAAACTATTACAATTTCCCCCATAGACTTAACATTGCTCATTATGACATCACGGCAGCAATTAGAATCTTACTCCAGCTGGTCAGCCACCTGGGCACCAACTGTCAGTTTCTCTCAGGCAATCTCTCTGAAGACTACATATTCTGTTCCCCTGTATCCTCTGTGCACAACAGTATCAAAAACAAGGAATTACCAGTGCATGAAAATGCAAAAATAGATAGATAATGTAGATATGGTTACTACGGTGTAGCTAGAGTAAACATGGTGGTTGCATAGTTTACAGAGAGTTGATAGTGTGAAGGTAGACATTTTAAAGATGAAACGTTCCAGTTCTAACTTAACTAATGATTTCTATTCATGTTAAAATGTTGATTAGCTAACTTAGCTAATGATTTCTAGCAGTTACGCTAAAAATGCTTATTATGCTAGCAATGCTAACTTTACTAACAATGCTAACCAGGCTGATTAGCTAACTTAACCGATGATTTCTAGCAGTAATGCTAAAATGCTAATAATGCTAACAATGCTAAATTTGCTAACAAAGCTAACCAGGTTGATTAGCTAACTTAGTTGATGATTTTTTGCAGTTATGCTAAAAATGCTAACTATGCTAACAATGCTAACTATGCTAACCATGCTAACTTGCTAGTGAGGACTTTTATTTTGAAACATTTGTTGCTAGGGTATTCATGGTGGCCACTATCAGGAAACAAGAAGTTACTGCAGTATAATCATGTTGGTTGCTATGGAAACGGTTATAAACACTTAATTTTAATGGTTGCTCTGTTGGTTGCTGGGTACATGGAGGTTTCATGTAGTTGACTGGAGGCATAGTGGATGATAACTGACAGTTGGAATGGTTGAATAGTTCAATAGTTGAGTAGTTTCAATGGTTAAATGATTTAATAGTGTATTATTGCAGTGAGGACCTTTATTTTGAAACAGTTGTGGACAGAGGAAGTAGTGAAACAGGATCTGTAGTCTTAATGAGATTGTATGCTTAAAGCCTGAGACAGAAGGTGCCTCTCATAGCGTTTACGCGTCCTCTCTCGCTCCTCACTGCTCTACATAAAGAATGATGGAGCGGCAACAATGGGATAGTCTAGCCCTTCTTCTATCTTTCTTTATGTAGATCATTGAGGATCGAGGAGCGAGGGAGGACATATAAACGCTGCTTGAGAGGGACCCACAGTAAATACTTTAAAAGTTGTATGTAGATAGTCTAATTAATGTTGATAGATAGAATGTTTAATGGATGTTGATAGGCAGATTGTTTTATATTGATTGACAGTTTAATGGGTGGATGAGTGAATGGTCTGAAGAAGATGAATGGATAGAAGGTTGGATGGAATGTGCCTTATATTCTTGTTAAGAGAGACACTGATACAGCTCTCTGAGAGTAGTTGACACAGGTGTAATCAATTTAACTGGCTAGTCTTAAGAGAGCCAGAGTACTCTTAAAGCCTGAGACAGAGTAAATAATTTAAAAGTTGAATGTAGATAGTCTAATTAATGTTGATAGACAGAGAGTCTAATGGATGTTGATAGACAGATTGTTTAATAGATGTTGATAGACAGTTTAATGGGTGGATGAGTGAATGGTCTGAAGAAGATGAATGGATAGAATGTTGGATGGAATGTGCCTTATATTCTTGTAGAATGGAGAGACACAGCTCTCTACTGAGAGTAGTGGATACAGATACAGGTGTAATCAATTTAACTGGCTAGTCTTAAGAGAGCCAGCCTGAGACAGAGTAGATTGTTTAAAAGTTCAATGTAGAGCGTCTAATTGATGTTGTTGATAGGCAGACTGTTTAGAATGGGTGGATGAGTGAATGGTTTGAAGAAGATGAATGGATATAAAGTTGGATGGAATTAGGAGGACTTATTTTGATACTGTTGTGCACAGAGGATACAGGGGAACAGAATATGTAGTCTTCAGAGAGGAGCCTGAGAGAAACTGACAGTTGGTGCCCAGGTGGCTGACCAGCTGGGGTAACATTCTAATTGCTGCCGTGATGTCATAATGAGCAATGTTAAGTCTATGGGGGAAATGGTGATAGTTTTTAACTAATAGTTTAAAAAGTATAAAAGTTACAAAGTTGAAAAATACAAAGCACATATGGCATAAGCAAGACCTACGCAACAAAGTTTGAATGAAGTTTCTACGTTAAACGGTTGAAGCTGAATTGCGAGCGTTAGAAGAAGAAGTTTAATAATAATAATAAGAAGAATAGGAAGAACAGTACAGTGCATTTTCATGCACTGTAATAATAAGAAGCCTAGGAAGAACAGTACAGTGCATTTTCATGCACTGTAATAAGAAGACTAGGAAGAACAGTACAGTGCATTTTCATGCACTGTAATAAGAATAAACAGCATAACAGTAGAGTGCATTTTCATGCACTCTAATAAGTCCTCCTAATTCCATCCAACTTTATATCCATTCATCTTCTTCAAACCATTCACTCATCCACCCATTCTAAACAGTCTGCCTATCAACATCAATTAGACGCTCTACATTCAACTTTTAAACAATCTACTCTGTCTCAGGCTGGCTCTCTTAAGACTAGCTAGTTAAATTGATTACACCTGTATCTGTATCCACTACTCTCAGTAGAGAGCTGTGTCTCTCCATTCTACAAGAATATAAGGCACATTCCATCCAACATATATCCATTCATCTTCTTCAGACCATTCACTCATCCACCCATTAAACTGTCTATCAACATCTATTAAACAATCTGTCTATCAACATCCATTAAACTCTCTGTCTATCAACATTAATTAGACTATCTACATTCAACTTTTAAATTATTTACTCTGTCTCAGGCTTTAAGAGTAGGCTACACTCTGGCTCTCTTAAGACTAGCCAGTTAAATTGATTACACCTGTGTCAACTACTCTCAGAGAGCTGTATCAGTGTCTCTCTTAACAAGAATATAAGGCACATTCCATCCAACCTTCTATCCATTCATCTTCTTCAGACCATTCACTCATCCACCCATTAAACTGTCAATCAATATCTATTAAACAATCTGCCTATCAACATCCATTAAACATTCTGTCTATCAACATTAATTAGACTATCTACATACAACTTTTAAAGTATTTACTGTGGGTCCCTTTCAAGCAGCGTTTATATGTCCTCCCTCGCTCCTCGATCCTCAATGATCTACATAAAGAAAGATAGAAGAAGGGCTAGACTATCCCATTGTTGCCGCTCCATCATTCTTTATGTAGATCAGTGAGGAGCGAGAGAGGATGCGTAAACGCTATATGAGAGGCACCTTCTGTCTCAGGCTTTAAGCATACAATCTCATTAAGACTACAGATCCTGTTTCACTACTTCCTCTGTCCACAACAGTTTCAAAATAAAGGTCCTCACTGCAATAATACACTATTAAATCATTTAACCATTGAAACTGTTCAACCATTCCAACTGTCAGTTATCATCCACTATGCCTCCAGTCAACTACATGAAACCTCCATGTACCTAGCAACCAACATAGCAACCATTAAAATTAAGTGTTTATGACCGTTTCCATAGCAACCAACATGATTATACTGCAGTAACTTCTTGTTTCTTGATAGTGGCCACCATGGATACCCTAGCAACAAATGTATCAAAATAAAAGTCCTCACTAGCAAGTTAGCATAGTTAGCATTTTTAGCATAACTGCAAAAAATCATCAACTAAGTTAGCTAATCAACCTGGTTAGCATTATTAGCAAATTTAGCATTGTTAGCATAGTTAGCATTTTTAGCATTACTGCTAGAAATCATCGGTTAAGTTAGCTAATCAACCTGGTTAGCATTGTTAGTAAAGTTATCATTGCTAGCATAATTAGCATTTTTAGCGTAACTGCTAGAAATCATTACCTAAGTTAGCTAATCAACATTTTAACATGAATAGAAATCATTAGTTAAGTTAGAGCTGGAATGTTTCATCTTTAAACTGTCTACCTTCACACTATCAACTCTCTGTAAACTATGCAACCACCATGTTTACCCTAGCTACACCTTAACAACCATATCTACATTATCTATCTATTTTTGCATTTTCATGCACTGGTAATTCCTTGGAATTGCATTTCTAGTTATTCTACTTCTTCTAACGCACGCAAATCAGCTAGAACCGTTTAACGTAGAAACTTCATTCAAACTGCGTTACGTAGGTCTTACTTAGGACATGTGTGCTATGACTTTTCAACTTTGTAACTTTTATACTTTTTAAACTATTAGTTAAAAACTATTACAATTTCCCCCATAGACTTAACATTGCTCATTATGACATCACGGCAGCAATTAGAATCTTACTCCAGCTGGTCAGCCACCTGGGCACCAACTGTCAGTTTCTCTCAGGCAATCTCTCTGAAGACTACATATTCTGTTCCCCTGTATCCTCTGTGCACAACAGTATCAAAAACAAGGAATTACCAGTGCATGAAAATGCAAAAATAGATAGATAATGTAGATATGGTTACTACGGTGTAGCTAGAGTAAACATGGTGGTTGCATAGTTTACAGAGAGTTGATAGTGTGAAGGTAGACATTTTAAAGATGAAACGTTCCAGTTCTAACTTAACTAATGATTTCTATTCATGTTAAAATGTTGATTAGCTAACTTAGCTAATGATTTCTAGCAGTTACGCTAAAAATGCTTATTATGCTAGCAATGCTAACTTTACTAACAATGCTAACCAGGCTGATTAGCTAACTTAACCGATGATTTCTAGCAGTAATGCTAAAATGCTAATAATGCTAACAATGCTAAATTTGCTAACAAAGCTAACCATGTTGATTAGCTAACTTAGTTGATGATTTTTTGCAGTTATGCTAAAAATGCTAACTATGCTAACAATGCTAACCATGCTAACTTGCTAGTGAGGACTTTTATTTTGAAACATTTGTTGCTAGGGTATTCATGGTGGCCACTATCAGGAAACAAGAAGTTACTGCAGTATAATCATGTTGGTTGCTATGGAAACGGTTATAAACACTTAATTTTAATGGTTGCTCTGTTGGTTGCTGGGTACATGGAGGTTTCATGTAGTTGACTGGAGGCATAGTGGATGATAACTGACAGTTGGAATGGTTGAATAGTTCAATAGTTGAGTAGTTTCAATGGTTAAATGATTTAATAGTGTATTATTGCAGTGAGGACCTTTATTTTGAAACAGTTGTGGACAGAGGAAGTAGTGAAACAGGATCTGTAGTCTTAATGAGATTGTATGCTTAAAGCCTGAGACAGAAGGTGCCTCTCATAGCGTTTACGCGTCCTCTCTCGCTCCTCACTGCTCTACATAAAGAATGATGGAGCGGCAACAATGGGATAGTCTAGCCCTTCTTCTATCTTTCTTTATGTAGATCATTGAGGATCGAGGAGCGAGGGAGGACATATAAACGCTGCTTGAGAGGGACCCACAGTAAATACTTTAAAAGTTGTATGTAGATAGTCTAATTAATGTTGATAGATAGAATGTTTAATGGATGTTGATAGGCAGATTGTTTTATATTGATTGACAGTTTAATGGGTGGATGAGTGAATGGTCTGAAGAAGATGAATGGATAGAAGGTTGGATGGAATGTGCCTTATATTCTTGTTAAGAGAGACACTGATACAGCTCTCTGAGAGTAGTTGACACAGGTGTAATCAATTTAACTGGCTAGTCTTAAGAGAGCCAGAGTACTCTTAAAGCCTGAGACAGAGTAAATAATTTAAAAGTTGAATGTAGATAGTCTAATTAATGTTGATAGACAGAGAGTCTAATGGATGTTGATAGACAGATTGTTTAATAGATGTTGATAGACAGTTTAATGGGTGGATGAGTGAATGGTCTGAAGAAGATGAATGGATAGAATGTTGGATGGAATGTGCCTTATATTCTTGTAGAATGGAGAGACACAGCTCTCTACTGAGAGTAGTGGATACAGATACAGGTGTAATCAATTTAACTGGCTAGTCTTAAGAGAGCCAGCCTGAGACAGAGTAGATTGTTTAAAAGTTCAATGTAGAGCGTCTAATTGATGTTGTTGATAGGCAGACTGTTTAGAATGGGTGGATGAGTGAATGGTTTGAAGAAGATGAATGGATATAAAGTTGGATGGAATTAGGAGGACTTATTTTGATACTGTTGTGCACAGAGGATACAGGGGAACAGAATATGTAGTCTTCAGAGAGGAGCCTGAGAGAAACTGACAGTTGGTGCCCAGGTGGCTGACCAGCTGGGGTAACATTCTAATTGCTGCCGTGATGTCATAATGAGCAATGTTAAGTCTATGGGGGAAATGGTGATAGTTTTTAACTAATAGTTTAAAAAGTATAAAAGTTACAAAGTTGAAAAATACAAAGCACATATGGCATAAGCAAGACCTACGCAACAAAGTTTGAATGAAGTTTCTACGTTAAACGGTTGAAGCTGAATTGCGAGCGTTAGAAGAAGAAGTTTAACTAGAAATGCAATTCCAAGGAATTACCAGTGCATGAAAATGCTAAAAAAGATAGATAATGTAGATATGGTTACTAAGGTGTAGCTAGGGTAAACATGGTGGTTGCATAGTTTACAGAGAGTTGATAGTGTGAAGGTAGACAGTTTAAAGATGAAACATTCCAGTTCTAACTTAACTAATGATTTCTATTCATGTTAAAATGTTGATTAGCTAACTTAGCTAATGATTTCTAGCAGTTAAGCTAAAAATGCTAATTATGCTAGCAATGCTAACTTTACTAACAATGCTAACCAGGTTGATTAGCTAACTTATCGATGATTTCTAGCAGTAATGTTAAAAATGCTAACTATGCTAACAATGCTAAATTTGCTGACAATGCTAACCAGGTTGATTAGCTAACTTAGTTGATGATTTTTTGCAGTTATGCTAAAAATGCTAACTATGTTAACAATGTTAACTATGCTAACTAGCTAACTTGCTAGTGAGGACTTTTATTTTGAAACATTTGTTGCTAGGGTATCCATGGTGGCCACTATCAGGAAACAAGAAGTTACTGCAGTATAATCATGTTGGTTGCTATGGAAACGGTTATAAACACTTAATTTTAATGGTTGCTATGTTGGTTGCTAGGTACATGGAGGTTTCATGTAGTTGACTGGAGGCATAGTTGATGATAACTGACAGTTGGAATGGTTGAACATTTCAATAGTTGAGTAGTTTCAATGGTTAAATGATTTAATAGTGTATAATTGCAGTGAGGACCTTTATTTTGAAACAGTTGTAGACAGAGGAAGTAGTGAAACAGGATCTGTAGTCTTAATGAGATTGTATGCTTAAAGCCTGAGACAGAAGGTGCCTCTCATAGCGTTTACGCGTCCTCTCTCGCTCCTCACTGATCTACATAAAGAATGATGGAGCGGCAACAATGGGATAGTCTAGCCCTTCTTCTATCTTTCTTTATGTAGATCATTGAGGATCGAGGAGCGAGGGAGGACATATAAACGCTGCTTGAGAGGGACCCACAGTAAATACTTTAAAAGTTGTATGTAGATAGTCTAATTAATGTTGATAGACAGAATGTTTAATGGATGTTGATAGGCAGATTGTTTAATAGATATTGATTGACAGTTTAATGGGTGGATGAGTGAATGGTCTGAAGAAGATGAGTGGATAGAAGGTTGGATGGAATGTGCCTTATATTCTTGTTAAGAGAGACACTGATACAGCTCTCTGAGAGTAGTTGACACAGGTGTAATCAATTTAACTGGCTAGTCTTAAGAGTGCCAGAGTACTCTTAAAGCCTGAGACAGAGTAAATAATTTAAAAGTTGAATGTAGATAGTCTAATTAATGTTTAATTTAAAGTTTAATGGATGTTGATAGACAGATTGTTTAATAGATGTTGATAGACAGTTTAATGGGTGGATGAGTGAATGGTCTGAAGAAGATGAATGGATAGAATGTTGGATGGAATGTGCCTTATATTCTTGTAGAATGGAGAGACACAGCTCTCTACTGAGAGTAGTGGATACAGATACAGGTGTAATCAATTTAACTGGCTAGTCTTAAGAGAGCCAGCCTGAGACAGAGTAGATTGTTTAAAAGTTCAATGTAGAGCGTCTAATTGATGTTGTTGATAGGCAGACTGTTTAGAATGGGTGGATGAGTGAATGGTTTGAAGAAGATGAATGGATATAAAGTTGGATGGAATTAGGAGGACTTATTTTGATACTGTTGTGCGCAGAGGATACAGGGGAACAGAATATGTAGTCTTCAGAGAGGAGCCTGAGAGAAACTGACAGTTGGTGCCCAGGTGGCTGACCAGCTGGGGTAACATTCTAATTGCTGCCGTGATGTCATAATGAGCAATGTTAAGTCTATGGGGGAAATGGTGATAGTTTTTAACTAATAGTTTAAAAAGTATAAAAGTTACAAAGTTGAAAAATATAAAGCACATATGGCATAAGCAAGACCTACGCAACAAAGTTTGAATGAAGTTTCTACGTTAAACGGTTGAAGCTGAATTGCGAGCGTTAGAAGAAGAAGTTTAATAACTAGAAAATGTAATTCCATGGAAGGAATTACCATTGCATGTAAATGCAAAAAGGTTGTTAGCTGTGTAAAACATAGGCCTATTAGGCCTATAGTTAAAAAGACAACTAGGCTAAACTGAAGATAAATAACAATTAGGCCTACCCAATTACAATTTCAACTTGGAAAGTCACATTTAAAAAGTGATTGATGAAAATGCATCAAAATTGTGGATATAGGCTATTTTGGAAAATAACTCTTCATTTATTAGAATGTAAAAGACTGAATGAAGTTGCCAACTTCAAACGAGTTGCAAGAGCTGACTTTACTAGCCTACAGTGAAACGACTGGTAGGATAGCTTACATAGCCTTCATATCTACACTAATGCAGGTTAAAAGTAGGCTATAGACACCATTGGAATACGGAATACAATCTCAAACAACGCCAATCAACGATAATGCAGCAGGTAGGATAGCCTATCTAGCAAATGTAACGTTAGCTTACAGTAGGATATTTTATGTAGGCTACACATATTACAGGATGAGCTGTTCTTCGAAACCGTTTCCAAGTGTGTGAGTGTGATTGTCCTAATAGGAATGTACAGCGACTGAGAAGAAGGCTTGAACCTAAATGGTGCAACTCGTAGGCCTGTCTATCAGGTTGGACTTCACCTAAAACGCTGGACTGTCGAGATGGCTAAAAGCCCTGTTCGCCTTGCAGCCTACCCCGACGTTAAACGCCTGGAGCAAGTTTGGTTGTCGTTAGCTACAGTGTTTACGTTGACGTTAGGTTAGATTGTCTTTAGCTGTTGATAACGTTACCGAGAGCAAACCGGGGGGTATTTCACAAAACCAAGATAGGGGATTTAGACAGGCTTACTGGGTTATCCTGGATGAACATAGCCTTGACTTGGTTTCACAGAAGAGATCACATATAAGTTACCATGGGAATTTATACTTGGAAGCTAGCCTGCTCCCGACCAGGCTAACAGCCAAGCTAAGTTAATTCTAATGGTAATTGCATGATCTGATTGGTTCAGCTAGATGTCATTCAAATCAGACCTCCATGCGATTTTTTCAAAGAGCTGTATTCCATTTATATATTATTTGCTACTTGCATTTACTCGCAAAACACAGCAGAATGTCTGCCTAATACCATATGGATGTTATTTAAATTATGGTGGCCTTATAATTAATAACATACTCCTTGTTTGCTTATTTTTTGACGGACGTTTGATGAATAGCCTAGTAGTTTATTGGAAGTGGAGGGGACATTTTTCAAAGGTGTTTTCAACTAATTCGACAAATTAAGATATATATAGTCATACTGTGTGCATCTTTGCGGTGGCAAAGCGCTTTCTTAATGACGTTGCGTGCCGAGACAAGGAAGCTCTCACACGTGGGTGCATACGTACATTTGCATTCACTTGGTCTGCCACACCTACTCCCGCTATGTAACAGAAATAATCATGATTCCCATCCAAAAAACTACAACTTTACCTCGTTGTTAGTCTATATCAAAAGCGGTTGTTCACTTTGTGTGCAAGACGCTATTTTTCGCGTCTTTTTTATTCCAACCGTGAGTTATTTGGAGGAGAAACGAGAACGCGCACACATACCGAATAACTTACACCTGGCTTGACCTAGCCGCCTCAACTCATCTGCGCTCAGCATTAGTGAAACGTGTTTTGCATGTTTACTTTGACCAGGCTTGGTCAACCGCGTGTGTCGTCACTTATCTTGGATCTACTTACTCTGGTTTTGTGAAATAGGCCCCCGGTTAGGCTACTGTACTGTCAGTGTCACGATAAACAAATCAAGTAAGGAGTAGCCTAACAGGAGACAAGACGATAACGTCCTGGTTTACAGCAGCTGCAGCTGTTACAGCTTAATGAGTAGACGTAACGTAACATTCACGTTTATCCTGGTTCAGCGCAGCGGCGGTGGCATGGCTTTGGATCAGAGCTCCTTGATAACTGACAGCTGCGCACTGACGTAACAATTAATCTTTGCCGCCAAAGGGTCTCAATGTAAACTCTATGGGAATTTTAATTTATTTTATCGTAAATATCTCAAAAAGTATAAAGTTCACACATTTAAAAAATACATAGAACAAATCTCCGTTACAAGACCTGTGTAGGAGTATTTGAATGACGTCAAACGGTTCAGTGGTTTTAGAGCCTTTGATCGTTGATTTTGGTCGGAAGATATAATAAGAAGAAGAACAGTGATAACAGTACATTGCATTTGCATGCAATGTAATAATAATAAGAAGAATAGGAAGAACAGTACAGTGCATTTTCATGCACTGTAATAATAAGAAGCCTAGGAAGAACAGTACAGTGCATTTTCATGCACTGTAATAAGAAGACTAGGAAGAACAGTACAGTGCATTTTCATGCACTGTAATAAGAATAAACAGCATAACAGTAGAGTGCATTTTCATGCACTCTAATAAGTCCTCCTAATTCCATCCAACTTTATATCCATTCATCTTCTTCAAACCATTCACTCATCCACCCATTCTAAACAGTCTGCCTATCAACATCAATTAGACGCTCTACATTCAACTTTTAAACAATCTACTCTGTCTCAGGCTGGCTCTCTTAAGACTAGCTAGTTAAATTGATTACACCTGTATCTGTATCCACTACTCTCAGTAGAGAGCTGTGTCTCTCCATTCTACAAGAATATAAGGCACATTCCATCCAACATATATCCATTCATCTTCTTCAGACCATTCACTCATCCACCCATTAAACTGTCTATCAACATCTATTAAACAATCTGTCTATCAACATCCATTAAACTCTCTGTCTATCAACATTAATTAGACTATCTACATTCAACTTTTAAATTATTTACTCTGTCTCAGGCTTTAAGAGTAGGCTACACTCTGGCTCTCTTAAGACTAGCCAGTTAAATTGATTACACCTGTGTCAACTACTCTCAGAGAGCTGTATCAGTGTCTCTCTTAACAAGAATATAAGGCACATTCCATCCAACCTTCTATCCATTCATCTTCTTCAGACCATTCACTCATCCACCCATTAAACTGTCAATCAATATCTATTAAACAATCTGCCTATCAACATCCATTAAACATTCTGTCTATCAACATTAATTAGACTATCTACATACAACTTTTAAAGTATTTACTGTGGGTCCCTTTCAAGCAGCGTTTATATGTCCTCCCTCGCTCCTCGATCCTCAATGATCTACATAAAGAAAGATAGAAGAAGGGCTAGACTATCCCATTGTTGCCGCTCCATCATTCTTTATGTAGATCAGTGAGGAGCGAGAGAGGATGCGTAAACGCTATATGAGAGGCACCTTCTGTCTCAGGCTTTAAGCATACAATCTCATTAAGACTACAGATCCTGTTTCACTACTTCCTCTGTCCACAACAGTTTCAAAATAAAGGTCCTCACTGCAATAATACACTATTAAATCATTTAACCATTGAAACTGTTCAACCATTCCAACTGTCAGTTATCATCCACTATGCCTCCAGTCAACTACATGAAACCTCCATGTACCTAGCAACCAACATAGCAACCATTAAAATTAAGTGTTTATGACCGTTTCCATAGCAACCAACATGATTATACTGCAGTAACTTCTTGTTTCTTGATAGTGGCCACCATGGATACCCTAGCAACAAATGTATCAAAATAAAAGTCCTCACTAGCAAGTTAGCATAGTTAGCATTTTTAGCATAACTGCAAAAAATCATCAACTAAGTTAGCTAATCAACCTGGTTAGCATTATTAGCAAATTTAGCATTGTTAGCATAGTTAGCATTTTTAGCATTACTGCTAGAAATCATCGGTTAAGTTAGCTAATCAACCTGGTTAGCATTGTTAGTAAAGTTATCATTGCTAGCATAATTAGCATTTTTAGCGTAACTGCTAGAAATCATTACCTAAGTTAGCTAATCAACATTTTAACATGAATAGAAATCATTAGTTAAGTTAGAGCTGGAATGTTTCATCTTTAAACTGTCTACCTTCACACTATCAACTCTCTGTAAACTATGCAACCACCATGTTTACCCTAGCTACACCTTAACAACCATATCTACATTATCTATCTATTTTTGCATTTTCATGCACTGGTAATTCCTTGGAATTGCATTTCTAGTTATTCTACTTCTTCTAACGCACGCAAATCAGCTAGAACCGTTTAACGTAGAAACTTCATTCAAACTGCGTTACGTAGGTCTTACTTAGGACATGTGTGCTATGACTTTTCAACTTTGTAACTTTTATACTTTTTAAACTATTAGTTAAAAACTATTACAATTTCCCCCATAGACTTAACATTGCTCATTATGACATCACGGCAGCAATTAGAATCTTACTCCAGCTGGTCAGCCACCTGGGCACCAACTGTCAGTTTCTCTCAGGCAATCTCTCTGAAGACTACATATTCTGTTCCCCTGTATCCTCTGTGCACAACAGTATCAAAAACAAGGAATTACCAGTGCATGAAAATGCAAAAATAGATAGATAATGTAGATATGGTTACTACGGTGTAGCTAGAGTAAACATGGTGGTTGCATAGTTTACAGAGAGTTGATAGTGTGAAGGTAGACATTTTAAAGATGAAACGTTCCAGTTCTAACTTAACTAATGATTTCTATTCATGTTAAAATGTTGATTAGCTAACTTAGCTAATGATTTCTAGCAGTTACGCTAAAAATGCTTATTATGCTAGCAATGCTAACTTTACTAACAATGCTAACCAGGCTGATTAGCTAACTTAACCGATGATTTCTAGCAGTAATGCTAAAATGCTAATAATGCTAACAATGCTAAATTTGCTAACAAAGCTAACCAGGTTGATTAGCTAACTTAGTTGATGATTTTTTGCAGTTATGCTAAAAATGCTAACTATGCTAACAATGCTAACTATGCTAACCATGCTAACTTGCTAGTGAGGACTTTTATTTTGAAACATTTGTTGCTAGGGTATTCATGGTGGCCACTATCAGGAAACAAGAAGTTACTGCAGTATAATCATGTTGGTTGCTATGGAAACGGTTATAAACACTTAATTTTAATGGTTGCTCTGTTGGTTGCTGGGTACATGGAGGTTTCATGTAGTTGACTGGAGGCATAGTGGATGATAACTGACAGTTGGAATGGTTGAATAGTTCAATAGTTGAGTAGTTTCAATGGTTAAATGATTTAATAGTGTATTATTGCAGTGAGGACCTTTATTTTGAAACAGTTGTGGACAGAGGAAGTAGTGAAACAGGATCTGTAGTCTTAATGAGATTGTATGCTTAAAGCCTGAGACAGAAGGTGCCTCTCATATAGCGTTTACGCGTCCTCTCTCGCTCCTCACTGATCTACATAAAGAATGATGGAGCGGCAACAATGGGATAGTCTAGCCCTTCTTCTATCTTTCTTTATGTAGATCATTGAGGACCGAGGAGCGAGGGAGGACATATAAACGCTGCTTGAGAGGGACCCACAGTAAATACTTTAAAAGTTGTATGTAGATAGTCTAATTAATGTTGATAGACAGAATGTTTAATGGATGTTGATAGGCAGATTGTTTAATAGATGTTGATAGACAGTTTAATGGGTGGATGAGTGAATGGTCTGAAGAAGATGAATGGATAGAATGTTGGATGGAATGTGCCTTATATTCTTGTAGAATGGAGAGACACAGCTCTCTACTGAGAGTAGTGGATACAGATACAGGTGTAATCAATTTAACTGGCTAGTAAGAGAGCCAGCCTGAGACAGAGTAGATTGTTTAAAAGTTGAATGTAGAGCGTCTAATTGATGTTGATAGGCAGACTGTTTAGAATGGGTGAATGAGTGAATGGTTTGAAGAAGATGAATGGATATAAAGTTGGATGGAATTAGGAGGACTTATTTTGATACTGTTGTGCGCAGAGGATACAGGGGAACAGAATATGTAGTCTTCAGAGAGATTGTATGCTTGCCTGAGAGAAACTGACAGTTGGTGCCCAGGTGGCTGACCAGCTGGGGTAACATTCTAATTGCTGCCGTGATGTCATAATGAGCAATGTTAAGTCTATGGGGGAATTGTTAATAGTTTTTATTTAATAGTTCAAAAAGTATAAAAGTTACAAAGTTGAAAAATACAAAGCACACATGGCATAAGCAAGACCTACGCAACAACGTTTGAATGAAGTTTCTACGTTAAACGGTTGAAGCTGAATTGCGAGCGTTAGAAGAAGAAGTTTAACTAGAAATGCAATTCCAAGGAATTACCAGTGCATGAAAATGCAAAAATAGATAGATAATGTAGATATGGTTACTAAGGTGTAGCTAGGGTAAACATGGTGGTTGCATAGTTTACAGAGAGTTGATAGTGTGAAGGTAGACAGTTTAAAGATGAAACATTCCAGCTCTAACTTAACTAATGATTTATATTCATGTTAAAATGTTGATTAGCTAACTTAGGTAATGATTTCTAGCAGTTACGCTAAAAATGCTAATTATGTTAGCAATGCTAACTTTATTAACAATGCTAACCAGGTTGATTAGCTAACTTAACCAATGATTTCTAGCAGTAATGCTAAAAATGCTAACTATGCTAACAATGCTAAATTTGCTAATAATGCTAACCAGGTTGATTAGCTAACTTAGTTGATGATTTTTTGCAGTTATGCTAAAAATGCTACCTATGCTAACAATGCTAACTATGCTAACCATGCTAACTAGCTAACTTGCTAGTGAGGACTTTTATTTTGAAACATTTGTTGCTAGGGTATCCATGGTGGCCACTATCAAGAAACAAGAAGTTACTGCAGTATAATCATGTTGGTTGCTATGGAAACGGTAATAAACACTTAATTTTAATGGTTGCTATGTTGGTTGCTAGGTACATGGAGGTTTCATGTAGTTGACTGGAGGCATAGTGGATGATAACTGACAGTTGGAATGGTTGAACAGTTCAATAGTTGAGTAGTTTCAATGGTTAAATGATTTAATAGTGTATTATTGCATTGAGGACTTTTATTTTGAAACAGTTGTGGACAGAGGAAACAGTTTAACAGGATATGTGTAGTCTTCTGAGAGACTGTATGCTTAAAGCCAGAGAAACTGACAGTTGGTGCCCAGGTGGCCGGCCACCTGGCGTAAGATTCTAATTGCTGCCGTGATGTCATAATGAGCAATGTTAAGTCTATGGGGGAAATTGTAATAGTTTTTAACTCATAGTTTAAAAAGTATAAAAGTTACAAAGTTGAAAAATACAAAGCAGGCATGGCATAAGCAAGACCTACGCAACAACGTTTGAATGAAGTTTCTACGTTAAACGGTTGAAGCTGAATTGCGTGCGTTAGAAGAAGAATAATAATAAGAAGAAGAACAAGACCGAGGAAGAACAGTACAGTGCATTTTCATGCACTGTAATAACTAGAAATGCAATTCCAAGGAATTACCAGTGCATGAAAATGCAAAAATAGATAGATAATGTAGATATGGTTACTAAGGTGTAGCTAGGGTAGACATGGTGGTTGCATAGTTTACAGAGAGTTGATAGTGTGAAGGTAGACAGTTTAAAGATGAAACGTTCCAGTTCTAACTTAACTAATGATTTCTATTCATGTTAAAATGTTGATTAGCTAACTTAGCTAATGATTTCTAGCAGTTACGCTAAAAATGCTTATTATGCTAGCAATGCTAACTTTACTAAAAATGCTAACCAGGTTGATTAGCTAACTTAACCGATGATTTCTAGCAGTAATGCTAAAAATGCTAACTATGCTAACAATGCTAAATTTGCTAACAATGCTAACCAGGTTGATTAGCTTACTTAGTTTATCATTTTTTGCAGTTATGCTAAAAATGCTAACAATGCTAACTATGCTAACCATGCTAACTAGCTAACTTGCTAGTGAGGACTTTTATTTTGAAACATTTGTTGCTAGGGTATCCATGGTGGCCACTATCAGGAAACAAGAAGTTACTGCAGTATAATCATGTTGGTTGCTATGGAAACGGTCATAAACACTTAATTTTAATGGTTGCTATGTTGGTTGCTAGGTACATGGAGGTTTCATGTAGTTGACTGGAGGCATAGTGGATGATAACTGACAGTTGGAATGGTTGAACAGTTCAATAGTTGAGTAGTTTCAGTGGTTAAATGATTTAATAGTGTATTATTGCAGTGAGGACCTTTATTTTGAAACAGTTGTGGACAGAGGAAGTAGTGAAACAGGATCTGTAGTCTTAATGAGATTGTATGCTTAAAGCCTGAGACAGAAGGTGCCTCTCATATATAGCGTTTACGCGTCCTCTCTCGCTCCTCACTGATCTACATAAAGAATGATGGAGCGGCAACAATGGGATAGTCTAGCCCTTCTTCTATCTTTCTTTATGTAGATCATTGAGGATCGAGGAGCGAGGGAGGACATATAAACACTGCTTGAGAGGGACCCACAGTAAATACTTTAAAAGTTGTATATAGTCTAATTAATGTTGATAGACAGAATGTTTAATGGATGTTGATAGGCAGATTGTTTAATAGATATTGATTGACAGTTTAATGGGTGGATGAGTGAATGGTCTGAAGAAGATGAATGGATAGAAGGTTGGATGGAATGTGCCTTATATTCTTGTTAAGAGAGACACTGATACAGCTCTCTGAGAGTAGTTGACACAGGTGTAATCAATTTAACTGGCTAGTCTTAAGAGAGCCAGCGTGTACTCTTAAAGCCTGAGACAGTAAATAATTTAAAAGTTGAATGTAGATAGTCTAATTAATGTTGATAGACAGAGAGTTTAATGGATGTTGATAGACAGATTGTTTAATAGATGTTGATAGACAGTTTAATGGGTGGATGAGTGAATGGTCTGAAGAAGATGAATGGATAGAATGTTGGATGGAATGTGCCTTATATTCTTGTAGAATGGAGAGACACAGCTCTCTACTGAGAGTAGTGGATACAGATACAGGTGTAATCAATTTAACTGGCTAGTCTTAAGAGAGCCAGCCTGAGACAGAGTAGATTGTTTAAAAGTTCAATGTAGAGCGTCTAATTGATGTTGTTGATAGGCAGACTGTTTAGAATGGGTGGATGAGTGAATGGTTTGAAGAAGATGAATGGATATAAAGTTGGATGGAATTAGGAGGACTTATTTTGATACTGTTGTGCGCAGAGGATACAGGGGAACAGAATATGTAGTCTTCAGAGAGGAGCCTGAGAGAAACTGACAGTTGGTGCCCAGGTGGCTGACCAGCTGGGGTAACATTCTAATTGCTGCCGTGATGTCATAATGAGCAATGTTAAGTCTATGGGGGAAATGGTGATAGTTTTTAACTAATAGTTTAAAAAGTATAAAAGTTACAAAGTTGAAAAATACAAAGCACATATGGCATAAGCAAGACCTACGCAACAAAGTTTGAATGAAGTTTCTACGTTAAACGGTTGAAGCTGAATTGCGAGCGTTAGAAGAAGAAGTTTAATAATAACTAGAAATGCAATTCCAAGGAATTACCAGTGCATGAAAATGCAAAAATAGATAGATAATGTAGATATGGTTACTAAGGTGTAGCTAGGGTAGACATGGTGGTTGCATAGTTTACAGAGAGTTGATAGTGTGAAGGTAGACAGTTTAAAGATGAAACGTTCCAGTTCTAACTTAACTAATGATTTCTATTCATGTTAAAATGTTGATTAGCTAACTTAGCTAATGATTTCTAGCAGTTACGCTAAAAATGCTTATTATGCTAGCAATGCTAACTTTACTAAAAATGCTAACCAGGTTGATTAGCTAACTTAACCGATGATTCCTAGCAGTAATGCTAAAAATGCTAACTATGCTAACAATGCTAAATTTGCTAACAATGCTAACCAGGTTGATTAGCTTACTTAGTTTATGATTTTTTGCAGTTATGCTAAAAATGCTAACAATGTTAACTATGCTAACCATGCTAACTAGCTAACTTGCTAGTGAGGACTTTTATTTTGAAACATTTGTTGCTAGGGTATCCATGGTGGCCACTATCAGGAAACAAGAAGTTACTGCAGTATAATCATGTTGGTTGCTATGGAAACGGTCATAAACACTTAATTTTAATGGTTGCTATGTTGGTTGCTAGGTACATGGAGGTTTCATGTAGTTGACTGGAGGCATAGTGGATGATAACTGACAGTTGGAATGGTTGAACAGTTCAATAGTTGAGTAGTTTCAGTGGTTAAATGATTTAATAGTGTATTATTGCAGTGAGGACCTTTATTTTGAAACAGTTGTGGACAGAGGAAGTAGTGAAACAGGATCTGTAGTCTTAATGAGATTGTATGCTTAAAGCCTGAGACAGAAGGTGCCTCTCATATATAGCGTTTACGCGTCCTCTCTCGCTCCTCACTGATCTACATAAAGAATGATGGAGCGGCAACAATGGGATAGTCTAGCCCTTCTTCTATCTTTCTTTATGTAGATCATTGAGGACCGAGGAGCGAGGGAGGACATATAAACGCTGCTTGAGAGGGACCCACAGTAAATACTTTAAAAGTTGTATGTAGATAGTCTAATTAATGTTGATAGACAGAATGTTTAATGGATGTTGATAGGCAGATTGTTTAATAGATGTTGATAGACAGTTTAATGGGTGGATGAGTGAATGGTCTGAAGAAGATGAATGGATAGAATGTTGGATGGAATGTGCCTTATATTCTTGTAGAATGGAGAGACACAGCTCTCTACTGAGAGTAGTGGATACAGATACAGGTGTAATCAATTTAACTGGCTAGTAAGAGAGCCAGCCTGAGACAGAGTAGATTGTTTAAAAGTTGAATGTAGAGCGTCTAATTGATGTTGATAGGCAGACTGTTTAGAATGGGTGAATGAGTGAATGGTTTGAAGAAGATGAATGGATATAAAGTTGGATGGAATTAGGAGGACTTATTTTGATACTGTTGTGCGCAGAGGATACAGGGGAACAGAATATGTAGTCTTCAGAGAGATTGTATGCTTGCCTGAGAGAAACTGACAGTTGGTGCCCAGGTGGCTGACCAGCTGGGGTAACATTCTAATTGCTGCCGTGATGTCATAATGAGCAATGTTAAGTCTATGGGGGAATTGTTAATAGTTTTTATTTAATAGTTCAAAAAGTATAAAAGTTACAAAGTTGAAAAATACAAAGCACACATGGCATAAGCAAGACCTACGCAACAACGTTTGAATGAAGTTTCTACGTTAAACGGTTGAAGCTGAATTGCGAGCGTTAGAAGAAGAAGTTTAACTAGAAATGCAATTCCAAGGAATTACCAGTGCATGAAAATGCAAAAATAGATAGATAATGTAGATATGGTTACTAAGGTGTAGCTAGGGTAAACATGGTGGTTGCATAGTTTACAGAGAGTTGATAGTGTGAAGGTAGACAGTTTAAAGATGAAACATTCCAGCTCTAACTTAACTAATGATTTATATTCATGTTAAAATGTTGATTAGCTAACTTAGGTAATGATTTCTAGCAGTTACGCTAAAAATGCTAATTATGTTAGCAATGCTAACTTTATTAACAATGCTAACCAGGTTGATTAGCTAACTTAACCAATGATTTCTAGCAGTAATGCTAAAAATGCTAACTATGCTAACAATGCTAAATTTGCTAATAATGCTAACCAGGTTGATTAGCTAACTTAGTTGATGATTTTTTGCAGTTATGCTAAAAATGCTACCTATGCTAACAATGCTAACTATGCTAACCATGCTAACTAGCTAACTTGCTAGTGAGGACTTTTATTTTGAAACATTTGTTGCTAGGGTATCCATGGTGGCCACTATCAAGAAACAAGAAGTTACTGCAGTATAATCATGTTGGTTGCTATGGAAACGGTAATAAACACTTAATTTTAATGGTTGCTATGTTGGTTGCTAGGTACATGGAGGTTTCATGTAGTTGACTGGAGGCATAGTGGATGATAACTGACAGTTGGAATGGTTGAACAGTTCAATAGTTGAGTAGTTTCAATGGTTAAATGATTTAATAGTGTATTATTGCATTGAGGACTTTTATTTTGAAACAGTTGTGGACAGAGGAAACAGTTTAACAGGATATGTGTAGTCTTCTGAGAGACTGTATGCTTAAAGCCAGAGAAACTGACAGTTGGTGCCCAGGTGGCCGGCCACCTGGCGTAAGATTCTAATTGCTGCCGTGATGTCATAATGAGCAATGTTAAGTCTATGGGGGAAATTGTAATAGTTTTTAACTCATAGTTTAAAAAGTATAAAAGTTACAAAGTTGAAAAATACAAAGCAGGCATGGCATAAGCAAGACCTACGCAACAACGTTTGAATGAAGTTTCTACGTTAAACGGTTGAAGCTGAATTGCGTGCGTTAGAAGAAGAATAATAATAAGAAGAAGAAGAAGACCGAGGAAGAACAGTACAGTGCATTTTCATGCACTGTAATAACTAGAAATGCAATTCCAAGGAATTACCAGTGCATGAAAATGCAAAAATAGATAGATAATGTAGATATGGTTACTAAGGTGTAGCTAGGGTAGACATGGTGGTTGCATAGTTTACAGAGAGTTGATAGTGTGAAGGTAGACAGTTTAAAGATGAAACGTTCCAGTTCTAACTTAACTAATGATTTCTATTCATGTTAAAATGTTGATTAGCTAACTTAGCTAATGATTTCTAGCAGTTACGCTAAAAATGCTTATTATGCTAGCAATGCTAACTTTACTAAAAATGCTAACCAGGTTGATTAGCTAACTTAACCGATGATTTCTAGCAGTAATGCTAAAAATGCTAACTATGCTAACAATGCTAAATTTGCTAACAATGCTAACCAGGTTGATTAGCTTACTTAGTTTATCATTTTTTGCAGTTATGCTAAAAATGCTAACAATGCTAACTATGCTAACCATGCTAACTAGCTAACTTGCTAGTGAGGACTTTTATTTTGAAACATTTGTTGCTAGGGTATCCATGGTGGCCACTATCAGGAAACAAGAAGTTACTGCAGTATAATCATGTTGGTTGCTATGGAAACGGTCATAAACACTTAATTTTAATGGTTGCTATGTTGGTTGCTAGGTACATGGAGGTTTCATGTAGTTGACTGGAGGCATAGTGGATGATAACTGACAGTTGGAATGGTTGAACAGTTCAATAGTTGAGTAGTTTCAGTGGTTAAATGATTTAATAGTGTATTATTGCAGTGAGGACCTTTATTTTGAAACAGTTGTGGACAGAGGAAGTAGTGAAACAGGATCTGTAGTCTTAATGAGATTGTATGCTTAAAGCCTGAGACAGAAGGTGCCTCTCATATATAGCGTTTACGCGTCCTCTCTCGCTCCTCACTGATCTACATAAAGAATGATGGAGCGGCAACAATGGGATAGTCTAGCCCTTCTTCTATCTTTCTTTATGTAGATCATTGAGGATCGAGGAGCGAGGGAGGACATATAAACACTGCTTGAGAGGGACCCACAGTAAATACTTTAAAAGTTGTATATAGTCTAATTAATGTTGATAGACAGAATGTTTAATGGATGTTGATAGGCAGATTGTTTAATAGATATTGATTGACAGTTTAATGGGTGGATGAGTGAATGGTCTGAAGAAGATGAATGGATAGAAGGTTGGATGGAATGTGCCTTATATTCTTGTTAAGAGAGACACTGATACAGCTCTCTGAGAGTAGTTGACACAGGTGTAATCAATTTAACTGGCTAGTCTTAAGAGAGCCAGCGTGTACTCTTAAAGCCTGAGACAGTAAATAATTTAAAAGTTGAATGTAGATAGTCTAATTAATGTTGATAGACAGAGAGTTTAATGGATGTTGATAGACAGATTGTTTAATAGATGTTGATAGACAGTTTAATGGGTGGATGAGTGAATGGTCTGAAGAAGATGAATGGATAGAATGTTGGATGGAATGTGCCTTATATTCTTGTAGAATGGAGAGACACAGCTCTCTACTGAGAGTAGTGGATACAGATACAGGTGTAATCAATTTAACTGGCTAGTCTTAAGAGAGCCAGCCTGAGACAGAGTAGATTGTTTAAAAGTTCAATGTAGAGCGTCTAATTGATGTTGTTGATAGGCAGACTGTTTAGAATGGGTGGATGAGTGAATGGTTTGAAGAAGATGAATGGATATAAAGTTGGATGGAATTAGGAGGACTTATTTTGATACTGTTGTGCGCAGAGGATACAGGGGAACAGAATATGTAGTCTTCAGAGAGGAGCCTGAGAGAAACTGACAGTTGGTGCCCAGGTGGCTGACCAGCTGGGGTAACATTCTAATTGCTGCCGTGATGTCATAATGAGCAATGTTAAGTCTATGGGGGAAATGGTGATAGTTTTTAACTAATAGTTTAAAAAGTATAAAAGTTACAAAGTTGAAAAATACAAAGCACATATGGCATAAGCAAGACCTACGCAACAAAGTTTGAATGAAGTTTCTACGTTAAACGGTTGAAGCTGAATTGCGAGCGTTAGAAGAAGAAGTTTAATAATAACTAGAAATGCAATTCCAAGGAATTACCAGTGCATGAAAATGCAAAAATAGATAGATAATGTAGATATGGTTACTAAGGTGTAGCTAGGGTAGACATGGTGGTTGCATAGTTTACAGAGAGTTGATAGTGTGAAGGTAGACAGTTTAAAGATGAAACGTTCCAGTTCTAACTTAACTAATGATTTCTATTCATGTTAAAATGTTGATTAGCTAACTTAGCTAATGATTTCTAGCAGTTACGCTAAAAATGCTTATTATGCTAGCAATGCTAACTTTACTAAAAATGCTAACCAGGTTGATTAGCTAACTTAACCGATGATTCCTAGCAGTAATGCTAAAAATGCTAACTATGCTAACAATGCTAAATTTGCTAACAATGCTAACCAGGTTGATTAGCTTACTTAGTTTATGATTTTTTGCAGTTATGCTAAAAATGCTAACAATGCTAACTATGCTAACCATGCTAACTAGCTAACTTGCTAGTGAGGACTTTTATTTTGAAACATTTGTTGCTAGGGTATCCATGGTGGCCACTATCAGGAAACAAGAAGTTACTGCAGTATAATCATGTTGGTTGCTATGGAAACGGTCATAAACACTTAATTTTAATGGTTGCTATGTTGGTTGCTAGGTACATGGAGGTTTCATGTAGTTGACTGGAGGCATAGTGGATGATAACTGACAGTTGGAATGGTTGAACAGTTCAATAGTTGAGTAGTTTCAGTGGTTAAATGATTTAATAGTGTATTATTGCAGTGAGGACCTTTATTTTGAAACAGTTGTGGACAGAGGAAGTAGTGAAACAGGATCTGTAGTCTTAATGAGATTGTATGCTTAAAGCCTGAGACAGAAGGTGCCTCTCATATATAGCGTTTACGCGTCCTCTCTCGCTCCTCACTGATCTACATAAAGAATGATGGAGCGGCAACAATGGGATAGTCTAGCCCTTCTTCTATCTTTCTTTATGTAGATCATTGAGGATCGAGGAGCGAGGGAGGACATATAAACACTGCTTGAGAGGGACCCACAGTAAATACTTTAAAAGTTGTATATAGTCTAATTAATGTTGATAGACAGAATGTTTAATGGATGTTGATAGGCAGATTGTTTAATAGATATTGATTGACAGTTTAATGGGTGGATGAGTGAATGGTCTGAAGAAGATGAATGGATAGAAGGTTGGATGGAATGTGCCTTATATTCTTGTTAAGAGAGACACTGATACAGCTCTCTGAGAGTAGTTGACACAGGTGTAATCAATTTAACTGGCTAGTCTTAAGAGAGCCAGCGTGTACTCTTAAAGCCTGAGACAGTAAATAATTTAAAAGTTGAATGTAGATAGTCTAATTAATGTTGATAGACAGAGAGTTTAATGGATGTTGATAGACAGATTGTTTAATAGATGTTGATAGACAGTTTAATGGGTGGATGAGTGAATGGTCTGAAGAAGATGAATGGATAGAATGTTGGATGGAATGTGCCTTATATTCTTGTAGAATGGAGAGACACAGCTCTCTACTGAGAGTAGTGGATACAGATACAGGTGTAATCAATTTAACTGGCTAGTCTTAAGAGAGCCAGCCTGAGACAGAGTAGATTGTTTAAAAGTTCAATGTAGAGCGTCTAATTGATGTTGTTGATAGGCAGACTGTTTAGAATGGGTGGATGAGTGAATGGTTTGAAGAAGATGAATGGATATAAAGTTGGATGGAATTAGGAGGACTTATTTTGATACTGTTGTGCGCAGAGGATACAGGGGAACAGAATATGTAGTCTTCAGAGAGGAGCCTGAGAGAAACTGACAGTTGGTGCCCAGGTGGCTGACCAGCTGGGGTAACATTCTAATTGCTGCCGTGATGTCATAATGAGCAATGTTAAGTCTATGGGGGAAATGGTGATAGTTTTTAACTAATAGTTTAAAAAGTATAAAAGTTACAAAGTTGAAAAATACAAAGCACATATGGCATAAGCAAGACCTACGCAACAAAGTTTGAATGAAGTTTCTACGTTAAACGGTTGAAGCTGAATTGCGAGCGTTAGAAGAAGAAGTTTAATAACTAGAAATGCAATTCCAAGGAATTACCAGTGCATGAAAATGCAAAAATAGATAGATAATGTAGATATGGTTACTAAGGTGTAGCTAGGGTAAACATGGTGGTTGCATAGTTTACAGAGAGTTGATAGTGTGAAGGTAGACAGTTAAAAGATGAAACATTCCAGTTCTAATTTAGCTAATGATTTCTAGCAGTTACGTTAAAAATGCTAATTATGCTAGCAATGCTAACTGTATTAACAATGCTAACCAGGTTGATTAGCTAACTTAACCAATGATTTCTAGCAGTAATGCTAAAAATGCTAACTATGCTAACAATGCTAAATTTGCTAACAATGCTAACCAGGTTGATTAGCTAACTTAGTTGATGATTTTTTGCAGTTATGCTAAAAATGCTAACTATGCTAACAATGCTAACCATGCTAACTAGCTAACTTGCTAGTGAGGACTTTTATTTTGAAACATTTGTTGCTAGGGTATCCATGGTGGCCACTATCAGGAAACAAGAAGTTACTGCAGTAAAATTATGTTGGTTGCTATGGAAACAGTCATAAACACTTCATTTTAATGGTTGCTATGTTGGTTGCTAGGTACATGGAGGTTTCATGTAGTTGACTGGAGGCATAGTGGATGATAACTGACAGTTGGAATGGTTGAACAGTTCAATAGTTGAGTAGTTTCAATGGTTAAATGATTTAATAGTGTATTATTGCAGTGAGGACCTTTATTTTGAAACAGTTGTGGACAGAGGAAGTAGTGAAACAGGATCTGTAGTCTTAATGAGATTGTATGCTTAAAGCCTGAGACAGAAGGTGCCTCTCATAGCGTTTACGCGTCCTCTCTCGCTCCTCACTGATCTACATAAAGAATGATGGAGCGGCAACAATGGGATAGTCTAGCCCTTCTTCTATCTTTCTTTATGTAGATCATTGAGGATCGAGGAGCGAGGGAGGACATATAAACGCTGCTTGAGAGGGACCCACAGTAAATACTTTAAAAGTTGTATGTAGATAGTCTAATTAATGTTGATAGACAGAATGTTTAATGGATGTTGATAGGCAGATTGTTTAATAGATATTGATTGACAGTTTAATGGGTGGATGAGTGAATGGTCTGAAGAAGATGAATGGATAGAAGGTTGGATGGAATGTGCCTTATATTCTTGTTAAGAGAGACACTGATACAGCTCTCTGAGAGTAATTGACACAGGTGTAATCAATTTAACTGGCTAGTCTTAAGAGAGCCAGAGTAGGCTACTCTTAAAGCCTGAGACAGAGTAAATAATTTAAAAGTTGAATGTAGATAGTCTAATTAATGTTGATAGACAGAGAGTTTAATGGATGTTGATAGACAGATTGTTTAATAGATGTTGATAGACAGTTTAATGGGTGGATGAGTGAATGGTCTGAAGAAGATGAATGGATAGAATGTTAGATGGAATGTGCCTTATATTCTTGTAGAATGGAGAGACACAGCTCTCTACTGAGAGTAGTGGATACAGATACAGGTGTAATCAATTTAACTGGCTAGTCTTAAGAGAGCCAGCCTGAGACAGAGTAGATTGTTTAAAAGTTCAATGTAGAGCGTCTAATTGATGTTGTTGATAGGCAGACTGTTTAGAATGGGTGGATGAGTGAATGGTTTGAAGAAGATGAATGGATATAAAGTTGGATGGAATTAGGAGGACTTATTTTGATACTGTTGTGCGCAGAGGATACAGGGGAACAGAATATGTAGTCTTCAGAGAGGAGCCTGAGAGAAACTGACAGTTGGTGCCCAGGTGGCTGACCAGCTGGGGTAACATTCTAATTGCTGCCGTGATGTCATAATGAGCAATGTTAAGTCTATGGGGAAAATGGTGATAGTTTTTAACTAATAGTTTAAAAAGTATAAATGTTACAAAGTTGAAAAATAGAAAGCACACATCGCGTAAGTAAGACCTACGTAACACAGTTTGAATGAAGTTTCTACGTTAAACGGTTCAAGCTGAATTGCGTGCGTTAGAAGAAGAATAATAAAAAGTTGAAGTTGAAGTTGAAGCCTAGGAAGAACAGTACAGTGCATTTTCATGCACTGTAATAAGAAGCCTAGGAAGAACAGTACAGTGCATTTTCATGCACTGTAATAAGAAGAAGAATAGGAAGAACAGTACAGTGCATTTTCATGCACTGTAACTAGAAATGCAATTCCAAGGAATTACCAGTGCATGAAAATGCAAAAAAAGATAGATAATGTAGATATGGTTACTAAGGTGTAGCTAGGGTAAACATGGTTGTTGCATAGTTTACAGAGAGTTGATAGTGTGAAGGTAGACAGTTTGAAGCTGAAACATTCCAGTTCTAACTTAACTAATGATTTATATTAATGCTAAAATGTTAACTATGGTAACAACGATAACCAGGTTGATTGGTTACCTTAGCTACTGATTTCTTGCAGTTATGGTATAAATGTTAACGATGCTCACAGTGCTAACCAGGTTGATTAGCTAACTTTGCTAATGATTTCTAGCAGTTATGCTAAAAATGCTAACTATGGTAACAATGCTAACTTTACTAACAATGCTAACCAGGCTGATTAGCTAACTTAACTGATGATTTCTAACAATAATGCTAAACATGCTAACTATGCTAACAATGCTAAAATTGCTAACAATGCTAAAATTGCTAACAATGCTAACCAGGTTGATTAGCTAACTTAGTTGATGATTTTTTGCAGTTATGGTAAAAATGCTAACTATGCTAACAATGCTAACTATGTTAAAATGCTAACCAGGTTGATTAGCTAACTTAGCTAATCATTTCTAGCAGTTATGTTCAAAATGCTAACCATGCTAACTAGCTAACTTGCTAGTGAGGACTTTTATTTTGAATTTGTTGCTAGGGTTATCCATGGTGACCACTATCAGGAAACAAGAAGTTTCTGCAGTATAATCATGTTGGTTGCTATGGAAATGGTTATAAAGGCTTAATTTCAATGGTTGTTATGTTGGTTGCTAGGTACATGGAGGTTTCATGTAGTTGACTGGAGGCATAGTTGATGATAACTGACAGTTGGAATGGTTGAACAGTTAAATAGTTGAGTAGTTTCAATGGTTAAATGATTTAATAGTGTATTATTACGGTGAGGACTTTTATTTTGAAACAGTTGTGGACAGAGGAAACAGTTTAACAGGATATGTGTAGTCTTCAGAGAGATTGTATGCTTAAACCCTGAGAGAAACTGACAGTTGGTGCCCAGGTGGCTGACCAGCTGGGGTAACATTCTAATTGCTGCCGTGATGTCATAATGAGCAATGTTAAGTCTATGGGGGAAATGGTAATAGTTTTTAACTAATAGTTTAAAAAGTATAAAAGTTACAAAGTTGAAAAATACAAAGCACATATGGCATAAGCAAGACCTACGCAACAAAGTTTGAATGAAGTTTCTACGTTAAACGGTTCAAGCTGAATTGCGAGCGTTAGAAGAAGAAAAACTAGATGTACCGCAAAGCGATACACAATATGACCGCCGCTCAGTCCTGCACATTCTCTCCGCAAATATCAATCACGCTTGTGTTTCCATCGCCTACTCCATCCCTACTGCAACTTTTATGTATGTAAATGAGTGTGTGCATGTGTGCGCTTGCTTTTGTGTATGAGTGCTTCTCTGTCTAGTGTGAGTGTGTGTCTGCTTGTGTGTGTGTTTAATGTGTCTCTGAGTATATGTTCACTGTGTTCTCTGCCGTCACTGTCACTCCAATATCAGATAACACACACACACACACACTCACATGCGCGCGTGTGCACACACACACACACACACACACACACACACAAACACACATACACAGGCACACACTCACACACACACACTCGCACACACACACACACACACACACACACACACAAACACACACACACAGGCACACCCAGAGAGAGAGAGAGAGAAAGAGAGAACACACACAGAATACACACAGATAACACAGACACAGAGAGAGAGAGAGATAGAGAGAAAGAAAGAGAACACACACAGAACATGCACATACACACATATACACACATGCAAACACACAGATGGGCACACAGAAACGCACCCACACACTATAGTACATCACACACACACTCACTTCTCAGCTCCGGTGGTCTCACAAAATGTACTCAAAGATGTGTGTGTGCATGTGTGTGTGTGTGTGTGTGTGTAGGTGTGTATGTGTGTGTGTGTAAGGGTGTATGTGTGCGTGTTTGTGCATGTGTTTGTATAATGTTTTATGTACATGTGTGTATGTAGTGGTGCGTGTGTGTGTAGGTATGTGTGTGTGTGTGTGTATTTATGTGTGTGTGTGTGTGTGTGTGTGTGTGTGTGTGTGTGTGTGTGTGTGTGTGTGTGTGTGTGTGTGTGTGTGTTCCTGCATGTTTGTTGCACCCAGAGCAACCATTCTCTTTTAAAACATATTTGGAAACTAGTTGATTAAAGGTTTCTAATGGTGTCACTTATATGTTTCTAGGACAAAAACTAGCAGAGATTGAGATGTTTGGAACAGTTTTTGAAATCCCCAGGGGGGGATTTAGACTCCAGATAATACCACCATCTACTGGCCGATGGGTATACAGTCCTGAATGTACACATAAATCCATTTATTTTATAGCCCCCCATGGATGAAATTCCACAAAACTTGGCTTACTCCCAGAGGGTGTCAGGTTAATCATACACATGAAATTTGGTGCAGTTCATAACATCTCATCTGAAGATATGGGCAATTAAAGCAATATTACATTGCATTTTCAATTTTTACGATGGGGGGGCAAATCACAAATGACTGGTTATAAGCTAAGTTGATGCAAGCTCTAGAGAACAACATACCATAAACATTTTGTCATCCTCGGTGCCACGGTTCAGGTAGTTATGTAGGAAAAACTGTCATTTTTGGGCTTCGGGCGGGGGCAGCGCGGGGGTGGAGTGACCCCCGGGGACGAAACGAAAATTTTCCATAGAACTCTACTGGGGCTACATGCCCACCAAGTTTCATGCGCTCCGGTGTTACGGTGTCCCGGGAATCGTTGACGAAAAATGACGGGAAAAAAGAAAAAAAAAAAAAAAAAAAAAAAAAAAAACTTTGACAACAACTATATGACCGCTTCGCTAGCTACGCTAGCGGCGGTCATAATAAGAAGAAGAATACTAGGAAGAACAGTACAGTGCATTTTCATGCACTGTAATAAAAAGCCTAGGAAGAACAGTACAGTGCATTTTCATGCACTGTAATAAGTCCTCCTAATTCCATCCAACTTTATATCCATTCATCTTCTTCAAACCATTCACTCATCCACCCATTCTAAACAGTCTGCCTATCAACATCAATTAGACGTTCTACATTCAACTTTTAAACAATCTACTCTGTCTCAGGCTGGCTCTCTTAAGACTAGCCAGTTAAATTGATTACACCTGTATCTGTATCCACTACTCTCAGTAGAGAGCTGTGTCTCTCCATTCTACAAGAATATAAGGCACATTCCATCCAACATTCTATCCATTCATCTTCTTCAGACCATTCACTCATCCACCCATTAAACTGTCTATCAACATCTATTAAACAATCTGTCTATCAACATCCATTAAACTCTCTGTCTATCAACATTAATTAGACTATCTACATTCAACTTTTTAATTATTTACTCTGTCTCAGGCTTTAAGAGTACACTCTGGCTCTCTTAAGACTAGCCAGTTAAATTGATTACACCTGTGTCAACTACTCTCAGAGAGCTGTATCAGAACAAGAATATAAGGCACATTCCATCCAACCTTCTATCCATTCATCTTCTTCAGACCATTCACTCATCCACCCATTAAACTGTCAATCAATATCTATTAAACAATCTGCCTATCAACATCCATTAAACATTCTGTCTATCAACATTAATTAGACTATATACAACTTTTAAAGTATTTACTGTGGGTCCCTCTCAAGCAGCGTTTATATGTCCTCCCTCACTCCTCGATCCTCAATGATCTACATAAAGAAAGATAGAAGAAGGGCTAGACTATCCCATTGTTGCCGCTCCATCATTCTTTATGTAGATCATTAAGACTACAGATCCTGTTTCACTACTTCCTCTGTCCACAACTGTTTCAAAATAAAGGTCCTCACTGCAATAATACACTATTAAATCATTTAACCATTGTAACTACTCAACTATTTAACTGTTCAACCATTCCAACTGTCAGTTATCAACTATGCCTCCAGTCAACTACACGAAACCTCCATGTACCTAGCAACCAATGACCGTTTATGACCGTTTCCATAGCAACCAACATGATTATGCTGCAGTAACTTCTTGTTTCCTGATAGTGGCCACCATGGATACCCTAGCAACAAATGTTTCAAAATAAAAGTCCTCACTAACAAGTTAGCTAGTTAGCATAGTTAGCATTGTTAGCATAGTTGGCATTTTTAGCATAACTGCAAAAACATCAACTAAGTTAGCTAATCAACCTGGTTAGCATTGTTAGCAATTTTAGCATTTTTAGCATTATTGCTAGAAATCATCAGTTAAGTTAGCTAATCAACCTGGTTAGCATTGTTAGTTTAAGTTAGCGTTGTTACCATAGTTAGCATTGCTAGCATAGTTAGCAATTTTAGCACAACTGCTAGAAATCATTAGCTAAGTTAGCGAATCAACCTGGTTAGCACTGTGAGCATAGTTAGCATAGTTAACATTTTTACCATTACTGCATCAAATCAGTAGCTAAGTTAACCAATCAACCTGGTTATCATTGTTACCATAGTTAACATTTTAACATGAATAGAAATCATTAGTTAAGTTAGAACTGGAATGTTTCAGCTTTAAACTGTCTACCTTCACACTATCAACTCTCTGTAAACTATGCAACCACCATGTTTACCCTAGCTACACCTTAGTAACCATATCTACATTATCTATCTATTTTTAGAGTGCATGAAAATGCACTCTACTGTTATCCGAATTATTAGAGTGCATGAAAATGCACTCTACTGTTATCCCAAGTATTCTTATTATTTTTCTTCAACGCTTTTTGTGCGTCCAATTCAGCTTCAACCGTTTAACGTAGAAACTTCATTCAAACTGCGCTGCATAGGTCTTACTTAGGTGACTTCAGCTATGTATTTTTCAACTTTGTAACTTTTATACTTTTTGAACTATTAAATAAAAACTATTAAAATTTCCCCATAGACTTAACATTGTGATCATGACATCATAGAATCTTTATGCAAATGAACCACTCAGAGCAAATCAGAAGCCTGCGTTGTACACAGAGGCGGGAGTAACAAATAAAATCAGAAAACAATGGCGGCGGCCCTGGGGCTCGTAACTGGAAATATTAAATGTGAATTAAGGTTTCTTGACCACCTTTAATGGTTTATTTTTTATACGGTTTATTGTTTATATGCGACATAAATGTGACCCTGTAAAGCGGAACCAGTCGTTTCGGTAAAATGTAGTAAATTAAGTTATTGTGCTCACGTGAACGGCCATAAACTAAGCTTTCCAACGATATGTATATCGAGGGTATTACACAAACTATCGCTAAGATAACCGCATCCAAAGTTGACATAGTTCTCCTGTCACGATATGCCAGAAGAGGAGAAATCACCTGTTTAAGCAGCTCGTGCACAACGGGAATGACAGCAAATGTGTTGAATCTTCGCCGGGTTTAACAGTCAAAACGTAGGTTTTTCAGTGAAATGCGTTCACGATATGAAACTGTAGACTGTATGCAGCCGAATTATGCGAAAACGTGAAATTCAACATTTTAACCCGGAAGTTAGTTATTGTTGATTTTCTCAAAATAACGATGTGCGCAAAACGACTGATTTCGCTGTGAATGGTCACAAATGTGTTCAGGACACACAGATCATTGTAGGTTAACGTAAGCTCTCTAACGGTAGAGTTAGCTTGTTAGCTTGTTGACCCATTATAACCTATTGAAAACACATAGTAACTAAATCGCTATAGCCCACTGAAATGAACTACTATCGTGTTTCTGTACAACATGACTTGTTGTCAACATAAAAACATTCAAACGGATTGTTGTGTATGCCACCTGAACATACTTGGGCTAGATAAACCACTGGATATAATCTGAAGCACTAGACTGTCTCGCTAACTAGCAGGCTATAGGCAACAAACAACTTGGACTGGTCCGAGCTTGCTTCTGCCATTAGAAGTCCACATCTGGCAGCACATCTGGCGTATGCACAAAGTGCGGTTAAAGGGATAATCCGGAGTGAAATGCACTTTAGATCAATTTTTCGGACTATTGGGAGTACATACGTTGAGTTGACACCAAAATCATGTCATTCGGATGTATTTTGAGAAAGTTCGAGCTCACCGTTTTTAGCCAAAACTCGTTAGCCTGGAGGTGACTCGGGCATGTCATTTCGCCGCTACAAAACGTGACATGCCCGAGTCACCTCCAGGCTAACGAGTTTTGGCTAAAAACGGTGAGCGCGAACTTTCTCAAAATACATCCGAATGACATGATTTTGGTGTCAACTCAACGTATGTACTCCCAATAGTCCGAAAAATTGATCTAAAGTGCATTTCACTCCGGATTATCCCTTTAACATAACAAACCAAACGATTTCCGAATAAAACAAATAGCCTAACGTTATCAAGCCAGGCAAAATTGCTAGCCTAGGCTACTTGAATTAAAATAACGCAGACCACGAGAGTCCTAGATAGTTCAGCTGTAAATAAAGCTAACTTCACTGAATCAATGTCAACTCCCGGTGTTGAATCCCGTCTTTTGGCAGGCGATTAGGCATAACATTTAAATGTTTACCACCGTTAATAGCCTATTGTACAGCCAGGATGAATATTGTAATACTCCAGACACTTTGTCACACTTGAGGGAACTTCCTGTGCTTTATTTATCAACCAAGTAGCTTATCACAACCGAGTTGCTGTTTTAGCCACAACTGACGCTTTTAACAGACCTTACTCTGTCCAACTCCTTCACTCTCCGACTCCGACCTGTGCAAACAAACACGCAAACACACGTACGCACCTAAAACTCCACCCCCAAGTCCCCCTTAAAGGGACACAACTATTTCAGGAACACAATAAAGGATATCACAATATGATATCAATGTAATTCGGCTACACAGCCTGTCGAAATGACCGTTGAATATGAGAAATATAGACCTAATCATTCAGCCAATAACGTCGGCGTCGCATAACTGTGATTTTTGTGTGCAATGCACACCCTAGCCAGGGATGGGCAGTATTTCTAATACATGTATTTGAAATACGTATTTCAAATACAAAATACTATTTTGTAATTTGTATTTTATTGAGATGATGAAAATGCCTTTGTATTTTGTATCAAAATACTTCAGCGTTGTGTATTTTTGTATTTTCAAAATACTGTCAAATACTTTCTGTGAGACGATGTGATGACATCTATCTAACTATCAATATACACTATATTGCCAAAAGTATTGGATCACTTGCCTTGACTCACATATGAACTTAAGTGACCTCCCATTCTTAATCCATTGGGTTTAATATGATGTCAGTCCACTCTTTGCAGCTATAACAGCTTCAACTCCTCTGGCAAGGTTTAGGAGAGTTTATGGGATTTTTTGACCATTCTTCAAGAACCGCATTTGTGAGGTCACACACTGATGTTGGATGAGGAGACTGGCTCTCAGTCTCCGCTTAAATTCAGCCCAAAGGTGTTCTATTGGGTTGATGTACTGCACTATGCAGGCCAGTCAAGTTCATCCACACCAAACTCTGTCTTTACGGACCTTGCGGTGTGCACTGGTGCACAGTCATGTTGGAACAGGGAAGGAACTGACTGTTAGACTGTTTTCAGAGAATTCAGACATCCTTTCACTGGAACTAAGGGGCTAAGCCCAGCTATTGCAACATGACTGTGCACAATATAGTGTGGTGTAACGGATGCCAGCTTGCTTAGCTGTACGTGTAGAATGTTGGTTAACCTCACTCCCCGACGGCTCAAAAATGCTGCTGGTATGAAAGCTAGTAGCCTGGGCTTTTAGCTGGATTGCTAGCATGCTCGACTCCTGATCCGAAGTGCTGCTGTTTCGCGGGTTCGAGTCTGGGCGTGTGCAGGGCTTAACCGCAGTGGTTCAACACAATGCAGGTTACAGTAGCACCAAATCTCTGTCTCTGTCTGTGGCACCTTCGCATAGTCAAGCCCCTGTGATGCCACTTTAGGCATATTGCACTCACAACACAATTTCAATACCATCATCAGGCCCAATAGGTGTCGTCTGAATGCAACACTGTTTGAGAAGTTAGTTGTGCTTAAAGGCATCAACTGAGGAGACACCACTAGCTCACACAAGGACAGCACACTTGAGTTTGCAATTTTGAAAATACAAAAATACAGTATGTTATTTTGATAAATTTTTTGGCTGCTGTATTTTGTATCTTATTTTGATACATTTTAAAGGTGGGTATTTGGTATTTTATTTGGAAATACATTTTGATGTATTTGTGCCCATCCCTGACCCTAGCTCTTCTACAGTCATATGCAATACAATTATGAGGTTTAACTAGGCAATGTGAGCCTGCATGGTAGACAGTAAAAGAATGACCTCTGAAGATTTCACCATTTCTAAAAAAGTTAATTTATCCACACATATTGTCTACACAAATTATCTCTTGTTGTGATCCCTCGTGCTCTCATCCTAAATTGCAGAGTTTATTGTAGCAAAAAAACAACCATTCATGGTTTAACCATAAATGCATGACTTCATATCACAACATAATATCGATGTTTGCCTTTGGACTGTTCAAGAGCTCCATGCTGGTGTGTTATCTATATATGATCAGTTTGGAAATTGTCCTTACTGTTTATCAACACTCATGTCTGATGCAATTACTACCTAGGAACCTCCACCCAAAGCCATCGATATCTCAAAGTTGCGACAGCCGTTGACTTCCATGTTAAAGCCAGATTAGAGCGGTCACGTGGTATAGTGGGGAGACTCAGTAGTTCCCTCGGTCCCTGGTTTACTACGGGATTGACAGCAGCGATCGCATTAATATTTACGGTAAATACTCGATGAAAATTAGCCTACTATAAATTGCATTTCCACATACATATATTACTCAATGAAAATGCATTATTATGCACACGACTATATAAGTCATGTAGAAAAGTCTGAGATATTCATTCATTCTCAATGGAATAGTTCCCGGATGTGCCGCCATTGTTTGTACACGGGAGTCAATGGTAGTGTCGCAACTTTGAGATATCGATGGCTTTGCCTCCACCTAATTTAGCAACCTACATAGCAGAGTAACCACTGAATACCCTGATAAACCTAACAGCTATCTCAATTACCCTTGCAACAATATAGAAATCATCGCAATCACCCTAGTAATGTTAACAAAGACCACTTTCCATTCAATTCAACTTTCCATTTCCACTTTCTCTCCATCCATTTACTTCCAACTATTTATTCCTTCATTAAACTGTCCTATCAACATCCATTAATCTACCCATACATCCATTAAACTATTTGTCTATCAACATTCATTAAACTATCTGTCTTATCAACATCCATTAAACTGTCTATCTCTACACAGCCCTTAAACTATGTCTATTAAACTATCTGCCTATCAACATTTATTAAACCACGTCAACCTAGCAACCACCATATATGTCTTAGCAACACCTAACAATCTCAATTATAGCAGGCTTTCTGGCTCTTTCAAGACTAGGCTACATATCCAGTTCAACTGTTTCCTCTACCCACAAAAAATAAAAGTCCTCATCATTTTTGCATTTTCATGCACTCGTAATTTCCTTGGAATTACATCTCTAGTTCTTATTATTTATCATGGGTATTATTCTTCTAACGCTTTTTGTGCGTGCAATTCAGCTTCAACCGTTTAACGTAGAAACTTCATTCAAACTGCGCTGCGTAGGTCTTACTTAGGTGACTTCAGCTATGTATTTTTCAACTTTGTAACTTTTATACTTTTTGAACTATTAAATAAAAACTATTAAAATGTCCCCATAGACTTAACATTACATTATGACATCATAATAGGGCAATTAGAATCTTATGCCAGGTGGCCAGTCCAGGTGCAGCAGCTCTCTCTCTCTCTCAGGCTTTAAGCATACAATCTCATTAAGACTACAGATCCTGTTTCATACTTCCTCTGTCCACAACTGTTTCAAAATAAAAGTCCTCACTGCAATAATACACTATTAAATCATTTAACCATTGAAAATACTCAACTATTTAACTGTTCAACCATTCCAACTGTCAGTTATCATCAACTATGCCTCCAGTCAACTACATGAAACCTCCAGCTACCTAGCAACCAACATAGCAACCATTAAATTAAGCTTTTATGACAGTTTCCATAGCAACCAACATGATTATACTACAGTAACTTCTTTATTTCTGATAGTGGCCATCATGGATACCCTAGCAACAAATGTTTCAAAATAAAAGTCCTCATTAGCAAGTTAGCATGTTAGCATGGTTAGCATTGTTAGCATAGTTAGCATTTTTAGCAGAACTGCTAGAAATCATTAGCTAAGTTAGCTAATCAACCTGGTTAGCATTGTTAGCATTTTTAGCATAACTGCTAGAAATCATCAACTAAATTAGCTAATCAACCTCTGTAGCATAGCAAGCATGGTTAGCATTGTTAGCATTTTTGCAGAACTGCTTAAAATCATTAGCCAGGTTAGCTAATCTGGTAATCAGGTTAGCTAATTAAATGTTAAACTGTCTATCTTCGCACCATCAACTTTCAAAAACTATGAAACCACCATGTCTACCCTAGCAACACCTTAGTAACCATATCTACATGATTTATCTGTACATTTTTGCATTTTCATGCACTCGTAATTTCCTTGGAATTACATTCTCTAGTTGCATTTCATGCACTGGTAATTCCTTGGAATTGCATTTCTAGTTACAGTGCATGAAAATGCACTGTACTGTTCTTCCTAGGCTTTTTATAGTGCATGAAAATGCACTATATTGTTCTTCCTAGGTTTCTTATTACAGTGCATGAAAATGCACTGTACTGTTCTTCCTATTCTTCTTATTACAGTGCATGAAAATGCACTGTACTGTTCTTCCTAGTCTTCTACTTCAACTTCTTATTATTCTTCTTCTAACGCACGCAATTCAGCTTGAACCGTTTAACGTAGAAACTTCATTCAAACTGTGTTACGTAGATCTTACTTAGGACATTGGAGGGATGTATTTTTCAATTTTGAAACTTTTATACTTTTTAAACTATTAGTTAAAAACTATTACAATTCCCCCCATAGACTTAACATTGCTCATTATGACATCACAGCAGCAATTAGAATCTTACGCCAGGTGGCCGGCCACCTGGGCACCAACTGTCAGCTTCTCTGGCTTTAAGCATACAGTCTCTCAGAAGACTACATATCCCAACTGTTTCCTCTGTCCACAACTGTTTCAAAATAAAAGTCCTCACTGCAATAATACACTATTAAATCATTTAACCCATGAAACTACTCAACTATTGAACTGTTCAACCATTCCAACTGTCAGTTATCATCCACTATGCCTCCAGTCAACTAAATGAAACCTCCATGTACCTAGCAACCAACATAGCAACCATTAAAATTAAGTGTTTATGACCGTTTCCATAGCAACCAACATGATTATACTGCAGTAACTTCTTCTTTCCTGATAGTGGGCACCATGGATACCCTAGCCACAAATGTTTCAAAATAAAAGTCCTCACTAGCAAGTTAGCTAGTTAGCATGGTTAGCATAGTTAACATTGTTAGCATAGTTAGCATTTTTTGCATAACTGTAAAAAATCATCAACTAAGTTAGCTAATCAACCTGGTTAGCATTGTTAGCAAATCTAGCATTGTTAGCATAGTTAGCATTTTTAGCATTGCTGCTAGAAATCATTGGTTAAGTTAGCTAATCAACCTGGTTAGCATTGTTAATAAAGTTAGCATTGCTAGCATAACATTTTTAGCACAACAGCTAGAAATCATTAGCTAAGTTAGCTAATCAACATTTTAACATGAATAGAAATCATTAGTTAAGTTAGTTCTGGAATGTTTCATCTTTAAACAGTCTACCTTCACACTATCAACTCTCTGTAAACTATGCAACCACCATGTTTACCCTAGCTACACCTTAGTAACCATATCTACATTATCTATCTTTTTTGCATTTTCATGCACTGGTAATTCCTTGGAATTGCATTTCTAGTTATTAATCTTCTTCTAACGCACGCAATTCAGATTGAACCGTTTAACGTAGAAACTTCATTCAAACTTTGTTGCGTAGGTCTCGCTTATGCCATGTGTGCTTTGTATTTTTCAACTTTGTAACTTTTATACTTTTTAAACTATGAATTAAAAAACGATTTCCCCATAGGTTTAACATTGAGCTATTTCCCCATAGACTTAACATTGCTCATTATGACATCACGGCAGCAATTAGAATCTTACGCCAGGTGGCCGGCCACCTGGGCACCAACTGTCAGTTTCTCTCAGGCTTTACAATCTCTCTGAAGACTACACATTCTGTTCCCCTGTATCCTCTGCGCACAACAGTATCAAAATAAGTCCTCCTAATTCCATTCAACTTTATATCCATTCATCTTCTTCAAACCATTCACTCATCCACCCATTCTAAACAGTCTGCCTATCAACATCAATTAGACGCTCTACATTCAACTTTTAAACAATCTACTCTGTCTCAGGCTGGCTCTCTTAAGACTAGCCAGTTAAATTGATTACACCTGTATCTGTATCAACTACTCTCAGTAGAGAGCTGTGTCTCTCCACTCTGCAAGAATATAAGGCACATTCCATCCAACATTCTATCCATTCATCTTCTTCAGACCATTCACTCATCCACCCACTAAACTGTCTATCAACATCTATTAAACAATCTGTCTATCAACATCCATTAAACTCTCTGTCTATCAACATTAATTAGACTATCTACATTCAACTTTTAAATTATTTACTCTGTCTCAGGCTTTAAGAGTACTCTGGCTCTCTTAAGACTAGCCAGTTAAATTGATTACACCTGTGTCAACTACTCTCAGAGAGCTGTATCAGTGTCTCTCTTAACACGAATATAAGGCACATTCCATCCAACCTTCTATCCATTCATCTTCTTCAGACCATTCACTCATCCACCCATTAAACTGTCAATCAATATCTTTTAAACAATCTGCCTATCAACATCCATTAAACATTCTGTCTATCAACATTAATTAGACTATCTACATACAACTTTTAAAGTATTTACTGTGGGTCCCTCTCAAGCAGCGTTTATATGTCCTCCCTCGCTCAATGATCTACATAAAGAAAGATAGAAGAAGGGCTAGACTATCCCATTGTTGCCGCTCTATCATTCTTTATGTAGATCAGTGAGGAGCGAGAGAGGACGCGTAAACGCTATATGAGAGGCACCTTCTGTCTCAGGCTTTAAGCATACAATCTCATTAAGACTACAGATCCTGTTTCACTACGTCCTCTGTCCACAACTGTTTCAAAATAAAAGTCCTCACTGCAATAATACACTATTAAATCATTTAACCATTGAAACTACTCAACTATTGAACTGTTCAACCATTCCAACTGTCAGTTATCATCCACTATGCCTCCAGTCAACTACATGAAACCTCCATGTACCTAGCAACCAACATAGCAACCATTAAAATTAAGTGTTTATGACCGTTTCCATAGCAACCAACATGATTATACTGCAGTAACTTCTTGTTTCCTGATAGTGGCCACCATGGATACCCTAGCAACAAATGTTTCAAAATAAAAGTCCTCACTAGCAAGTTAGCTAGTAAGCATGGTTAGCATAGTTAGCATTGTTAGCATAGTTAGCATTTTTAGTATAACTGCAAAAAATCATCAACTAAGTTAGCTAATTAACCTGGTTAGCATTGTTAGCAAATTAAGCATTGCTAGCACAGTTAGCATTTTTAGCATTACTGCTAGAAATCATCGGTTAAGTTAGCTAATCAACCTGGTTAGCATTGTTAGTAAAGTTAGCATTGCTAGCATAATAAGCATTTTTAGCGTAACTGCTAGAAATCATTAGCTAAGTTAGCTAATCAACATTTTAACATGAATAGAAATCATTAGTTAAGTTAGAACTGGAACGTTTCATCTTTAAAACGTCTACCTTCACACTATCAACTCTCTGTAAACTATGCAACCACCATGTTTACCCTATCTACACCTTAGTAACCATATCTACATTATCTATCTATTTTTGCATTTTCATGCACTGGTAATTCCTTGGAATTGCATTTCTAGTTATTACAGTGCATGAAAATGCACTGTACTGTTCTTCCTAGGCTTCTTATTACAGTGCATGAAAATGCACTGTACTGTTCTTCCTAGGTTTCTTATTATTCCAACTTCTTCTAACGCTCGCAATTCAGCTTGAACCGTTTAACGTAGAAACTTGATTCAAACTTTGCTACGTAGGTCTTACTAAGGAGACCTGTGCAATGTTTTTTTCAACTTTGTAACTTTTATACTTTTTAAACTATAAATTAAAAACTATTAAAAACTTTCCCATAGACTTAACATTGCTCATTATGACATCACGGCAGCAATTAGAATGTTACGCCAGGTGGCCAGTCCAGGTGCAGCAGCTCTCTCTCTCTCTCAGGCACACTGGCTCTCTTGAGACTACATTTTCTGTTCCCCTGTATCAACTGTATCAACATAAGTCTTCCTAAGTCCATCCAACTTTCTATCCATTCATCTTCTTCAAACCATTCACTCATCCACCCATTCTAAACAGTCTGCCTATCAACATCAATTAGACAATCTACATTCAACTTTTAAACAATCTACTCTGTCTCAGGCTTTAAGCACACACTCTGGCTATCTTAAGACTAGCCAGTTAAATTGATTACACCTGTATCTGTATCCACTACTCTCAGTAGAGAGCTGTGTCTCTCCATTCAACAAGAATATAAGGCACATTCCATCCAACTTTCTATCCATTCATCTTCTTCAGACCATTCACTCATCCACCCATTAAACTGTCTATCAACATCCATTAAACTCTCTGTCTATCAACATTAATTAGAGTCTACATTCAACTTTTAAATGATTTACTGTCTCAGGCTTTAAGCACAGTCTGGCTCTCTTAAGACTAGCCAGTTAAATTGATCAACTACTCTCAGAGAGCTGTATCAGTGTCTCTCTTATAAAATCAAGCACCTTGATTATCAATGCAGACTGCATGGTGCTTGATTAATACACCTGTGCAGGGACCTGATGAAACCTAAGTTATTCACTTCGTCTTCGACCTGCTAGAAGCTACTCGCTGACTACACTTCATTCGTCTTGCTACTGAGTGGTGTCGTCGCTACTGTGCCTTCAAGGACTCCGACCAGAAGTTGCTGTGACTCTTCATATTACCTCCAAAGTAAGTTGTGTTTGATGTTAACACTAAAGGTATTGTTCGATGTTTAACGGCGTTCTTTGTATCTTAAATGAGTCTGATAATAGCTAACACGGCTGGCTTTCGTTAACTTTCGAGCTAACGCAAACGACCTCGTTAACCAGGCTACTAACCTCTAGACCTGTACTTTGTGAGGTACAGGTACAGTGACTTTTAGTCGACGTATATGTTGTCCAAAAGCAAAGACTACGAATTGTTTTCAACAATTGGTTGGGTAATAGCATAGCCGACTCAAAGTCTGCTATTTGGAAACTGTTAGGAGCTAGCAGCTAACATTGCCTGCTACGTTACCTGAGGTAACTTTAATCTTGTTTGACAGCTAGCTGCTAACGTTAACTGTCTGTCTAGCTATTATCTACTTTAACTAAACATCTCTATTGTGTGCCATCCATTATCATCACTTTTATTCGATGTATGAATTGTAAAAAACAACGTCTATGAATTATGTCCGACGTCGGGTAGTACTCGTGAATTCAGACATTTGATGATAGTGGAACATGGCTACACCAGACACGGCAGCACATCGAACATTCTAAAAAAAATACACCATATTTTGCATTTGACTAATGTACCGGAGGCTGCAAGAAAACAAGTTAGTTTATTGCTAGTTTATTTATGCTAAAAACACTACGTCAACGCCAATGGGGTCGAAGTTCCACTAATTTGAACTTGAACTAGGACGTACATGACTAGGCCAGCATGTAAGGTAGGCAAGATGTTGCCAACATAGACACCTTCATAAGGCACACGGGCAATGGACAACGGGATGATAAAACATAAAAAAAAAGAAAAAATAGACTTGTTGACTTGTAATTTAGAAATGTCTAGCCTATCAACCTACTAGCACAATTTCTTTCTGATTCTGATGTTACAGCAAACAAACTTATTTCTAAGCTTGGCCCGAGTACAAGTCATGCTATTGATACTACTTGATCACACAGATGAGAAGTTAGGTAATTGTGTTGCATTGTAAAGTTATAGTAGTGGTCACAATTTCACACATTTTTCTTTATTCACAACAGAAAACAATAGTCTTTCTAAAGACTCAATCACCATCCTCCATCACCACCTCCACTTGTGGTGTGGCAGTTTTTGCCAAAGAAAAATAATCTCAAGACTCATTCTGTCTTTTGCGGTGCTGCAGACTTTTCAGGTATGTCATTTTAATTATTTTTTACAGCTAGATTAGCCATGCTGCTTGCTTACATTTTTTGCTTACACAAACATGTAAATTATAATTGACTTAAGAAAAATAGCTACCTCACCAATTTGGTATAGATCTACTGTAACCTATGGAGGCAATGTGACTGACAGAACTAGCAAGCTAGTTAAACTAGTTGACTCACAGGTTTCTTGTCTTGATGTCAGAATGGCCAGCCCTCCATATTCTTAAGTGCCTACCACATCGGCATTGACAACTACAAATGTGTCCGACCTAAAAGATGATGGCAGACAATGTAATCTACAGCTGCCTACACAATCTGCTCCTGATGTGCATTAATGTACAGCTGTGCTGGATTTTGGATTAGTTTTCTTCGCTCACTTCACTTAATTCATGCTACATCATTATTACTATTGCTGAAATTGATAGAAACGATAATGCTTTTTCACTGTGGAGCAAGCAAAGCAGCAATGTTGCCGTGTACCTTATTTTTGGAAGTGTGTAACGTGTGTGTGTTCTTTTTTGTTTCCCTTTTAGGCTTGTTCCAGACCAGCTCTGCCAGAGTGGTGTCTGTCACGTGTGACACTGTGCCTGTCTGTCTGCACACCCTGCACTGCACTCATATACAACAGAACCCACTAACGCCTACCTGCAAACATATCTACGACAAGAACCGAACACTTCCTGAGAACATATTTGACTGCACATACTCTACTCTGTACATACTCCACTCTGTGCCATTTTCAGACTAAATATTCCTTTGAAACTAACTGAATACTCCTTTGAGACTTGAATACTTTGAGATTTGATTACTCCTTTGAGACTTGAATACTTATTTGAGACTTGAATACTTTGAGATTTGAATACTTTAAGATTTGATTACTGCTTTGAGACTTGAATACTTTGAGATTTGAATACTTATTTGAGACTTGAATACTTTGAGATTTGATTACTCTTTTCAGACTTGAATACTCATTTGAAACTGAATACTGTGAATACTACTTTGAATTATACTGACACTCTGAATCCCACTGTGAACCAGCAGCATCCTGTAACATACAGTACCTGCAAACATATTTCAGACAGTAATTTACCACTTTCTGAGAGCACATACTCTGAACTATATAAAGATTCTGAAACATACTAAGAATTACCTGTGAACTATTCGGATAGAGAACTATTACTGTGAACTTTACAAACCTCAACCATTTATATATTTGAATAATATCTGTCAAAAGTTGTCTTTGCTGTTGCATACCTACTTTTACATCTGAGCTGTGCTGCAAGGCTGAACTTGGGGTGTGTGAGGACTTCAACTTGAGGGCTCCCTCTCATTCTTCATCGGTGTCATCAAGTGCTCCCTCTACCTAACAGTTCCAGTGCCATATTTCATAATTTAATCAATAATTAAACTAAAGTAAATATTTTGTGTAAAGTTTGAAAGCACATACTCTGAACTAAATTAAGATTCTGGACCATAACGATAACTACCTGTGAACTATTCAGAACTACAGTATTACTGTGAAATATATAACCTGTCTAATATATATATATATATATATATTAGTTCAATACTATCTGTCAAAGTTGTCTTTGCTGTATATCCACTTTTACACCTGAGCTGTGCTGCAAGACTGAAGTTCTGCATATGACTGATAATCTTAAGGGCAATTCATTTTTGGACCTACTAATCATTGTAATAAACCACTGAAATAAATACTAGCCTAGTGTTTTGATATTGAGTTTATTAACACTTTATCTCATCTAACTGTCTTTACATACTACAATTAAGTTGACCTGTGAGTGGAACAGTGAGTACATCTGCTAGTGTGTAATCAGTGAAATACCAATAATTTGTACAACCAATATTAGATTTAACTAGACTTGACCAATAGACTTTCTGAAGCTTATAACATTTTGAAACATGGGAAGAAAAGGTCGCCGCTCAGAGGCTCAAAAGAGACGTTGGCGTAAGTTGGACCTTTCTGAAGTTGAAACACATCAGTCTTCATTAGACCAGAGTGACTTGAATGACAGAGAACATGTAAATGAGGTAACTAGTGCTTCCCACATTAACATGGAGCAGAGAACCATCACGTGTGTTCAAGCAACTCATTACCAAGGTGATGTAAGATATGGGAACAACAGTAACAAGCAGTGCACCTGCAATTCCCTGGTATTTCTTGCTACTCTTCACTACCGAACAGAGCTGAACAGTGATGATCTTGACTACGTTTTGCAAAAAGGTAACTTGATGTACAGTGAAGTACAGGAAGGGTTGAGCATGAGAGGCAATGATGCACATGACCACTTGGCTCTTGATGAATTACCTGATAGTGTTGAGATCTATGGACAGATGTATCATATTGAGAAATGCCTGTCACGGTATGGTAATCTAAAGCAAAATGGACCTGATGGTGTGGACTTCATACAGCTATCTGAAAGACTGCTTTGTTTGTCAAATGATGTAACGTTTGCACTGCTAACTTTAGGTTGCTTAACAATAGCTTTGTTCAGATTTGATGATAAATATGGACTTTTTGATCCACACTCAAGAACACCATATGGATTTCCAGCAAACAATGGCACTGCTGTAATGTTGACCTTTGTCAACTTGAATGACATGATTGATCATTTGCTTGCATTCTGGACCATCCTTGAATCACATGATGAATGGGTCTATGAGTTAATGCCAGTGTTATTTACATCTGAGTGTAATAATGAACAAGAAAGCCAAACTGACAATGTGCAACCTTCTCAGACTGCAGAGTTCCACGTTCCAGCCATTTCTGTGAATTCACTTCCTAAATGTAATAAGGATCGTAGGCGCCGAAAAACTGCCAAAGCACAAAATGACATGTCCTTATGTGAGAACAACAGAATCAGACAGCGGAAATATTACGAACAGAATAGAATGAAAAAATTGGAATATGAACGAAAGAGGTATGCAAACAGCATTCAACACAATAAAAAATCGTACCTCAGAGATCGTTACATGCATGAACCTAACTATAAGTTAAAAAAACAGTTATACTACAACAGCTGGTACTCCTGTAACCTAAGTTTTAGATCGAGAAAACAGGCTTACCAAAAGAAACGTTACTCAAGTGACATGAATTTCAGATCAAGGCAGCAGGCTTACATACAGAAACGTTATGCCCATGATATAAACTATCGTTCAAGACAGAAGTTGACCATGAAAAATCACTATGCAAATGATCCAACATACAGGCAGAAAAAAAGGGAAACCTACACTGACAGATACAGAAATGACCCCCTTTTCAAGCATTATCGTTATCTACAAAAAAAGAAAAATGCAGGTGTGGACCTAAATAACAGTTTCCAGAGAATGATTCTCAAAATGCGTTGTGCTTTACATATACGACGTAAGTACCATCATCTTACACGCCTGTCTGGACTTCAATCAGAGCAAGAGGTTGAACAACAGTCAACACAAACAGAAAACACACTTTTGCATGATGCCATCACATCTTTTCAAATGGATGTACAGAACGGGCCTACTTTTGTGTGTACAGTGTGTCACAGAGCTTTGTTTTATAACCAGGTAAAAGAGTGCAATCATGAATGTTATCGAAAGAATCGAGGCATGGTTGATCGATGCTTAACAGGCAAATATGTACATACATGCAGCGAGCAGTGCAGTGCACTTCAATCATGTTGTGCATCAGATGAAAAGACAGAGTGGATTTGTTACAGCTGTGATGAAAACTTAAAGATGGGGAAAATGCCGGCCATTGCTGTAAACAATATGTTAGAGCTATCACCAATTCCTCCAGAGCTCAGTAATCTTAATATACTTGAAAGACACATCATTGCACGGTACATACCATTTGCAAAAATAATCAGTCTTCCCAAAGGCCAGCAGAAATTAATACATGGTGGAGTTGTGTGTGTCCCTTCAGAGGTAGAATCAACAGTCAATGCTTTGCCTAGACCCAACAGCCAGTCACAACTTTTGAAAGTGAAGTTGAAAAGAAGAATGAACTACACAGGACATTACCAGTTCCAAACTGTAGACATGACCAAAGTATTGCGTGCCTTATCCAAACTGAAAGAGATGCATTCAGAGTACAAGGACATAACCATAACTAATGATACACAAGCGTTTGGGGATGGAATTAATGGCTTGGCAGATGAAAATGACATCAATGCAGCAGAGGAAGTTGATTTAATGGAGACTGATGCAGTGGACGAGTTTGACATTACTGACCCAGAACATTCAGAAACAAATAGTGCTGTCAATCACCCTAATAATGAAACACATGAGTTATATGATAACCAAGATTCACTTAACTCTGAGCAGGACACAAGTCAACAAAATGGTGGATGCTCTATAGATTCATGCTTACAGCCAGCTGATATTGCACAGGAAATGATCACATTTGGTGAAGGTATATTCACTGTGGCACCAGCAGAAGGAAACAGACCAGTGAGTTTTTTCAGAGTTCCCAAACTAGAGGCAATGGCTTTCCCTGTACAGTTCCCCACTGGAATGAACACTTTGGATGAAACACAAAGACCAATGAAATTATCACCAAGCAGATATTTCAATGCACGTCTCTTTTGTGTTGACAATCGATTTGCTCTCGACTCCAATTATATATTTTTTGCACAATTTATCACAGAAATGCATTTGGCAAAGTCTTCTATGTCTATTCAACTGCGTAAAGGAAAACCTATGACCAGAGATGGACGCAAAATAACTGCAAGATTGCTTCAAGACAAACATGAAGTGCAAAAACTGATACGGAACAAAGATGCCACACGATTCATGCAACCTTTGAGAGGTACTCCCGCATACTGGGAAAGAACACTCAGAGACCTCTTTGCAATGCTTCGTCAGCTGGGTACCCCAACATTCTTCTGTACATTTAGTGCTGCTGAAATGAGATGGCCAGAGGTCATAGAAACAATAAAGGCACAGCAAGGAGAGCAGGTTGACTTTTCTGAGCTTGACTGGGCATCAAAATGTGAGATCTTACGTAGCAACCCTGTCACCACCATGCGCATGTTTGACAAGCGTGTTGATGCACTTCTCAGACACCTACTTTTGTCACCAGCACAGCCCATTGGTGAGGTCATTGACTACTTTTTTCGAGTGGAGTATCAAGCTAGAGGTTCGCCTCATATACATATGTTGGTTTGGTGTAAGAACGCACCTGTATTTGAAGATGACCCAGATGAGAGAGTGTGTGAATTTGTGGACAAGTACATAACATGTCAGCTGCCTGACCCAAATACAGACCCTGAGCTTTTCAAAATAGTGACAGAGGTGCAAACCCACAGCAAAAGGCACTCAAAGTCATGTAAGAAAGGAAATAAGCACTGTCGGTTTGGATTCCCGAAACAGCCTGTCGAGAGCACATTTATAACACGACCCATGCCAGTAGAGCTCATGGACGAATCTGACGATGAATCTGATCATGACCGCTCTCCCATGTCTCCTGAAGAAGCCAAAACTAAGCTGAGGCCTTTATGGGAATTGCTGAATAATTCCACAACATTGTTTGAAAGCATCCCACATCTACTTGCCCAATGCAACTTAAGCTATGAGGAATACCTAAACTGTGTCAGTTCATTAACAAAGTCCAGTGTGCTAGTGATGAAACGTCAACCAAAGGACTGCTGGATTAATGGCTATAATGAGCATTTGTTAAGGGCCTGGAATGCAAATATTGATATTCAGTTCATCCTGAACCCTTATTCCTGTCTGATGTACATCTTATCATACATTTCGAAAGCTGAACATGAGATGAGTGAGTATTTGAAAAGAGTTGTGTCTGACACGTCTCAATCCAATACCTCTGACACTGAGGAAATGAAACAAATCATGCAAGCATACTCCAAAAACAGAGAAGTTAGTGTTCAAGAGGCTGTTGCACGAGTCTGTAGCTTGAAACTGAAGTCTTGCTCTCGAAATGTGATATTTATACCCACTGATGACAATGCTTTAAAAATGAGTGTCCCATTAAGATACCTGAATAACAGAATTCCTGATTCAGAGAATGTTTGGATGTCCGGAATGCCAGATAAATACAAAAACAGACCAGATACACCAGAGTTTGCAACAATGTTTTTGGCAGAGTTTGCTTCCACTTACAGAGTTGTGTATGGAAGGCAGAAAGAAGGAAAAAAGGTTTTACCACTTCAAAATGAAATGGGCTTCATTCAAAAGCGAACAAGAGGAAAGCCTGCCATTATCAGATATGCCCGATTTTCTGAACAAAAGACTCCAGAGAAGTTCTATGGCACATTGCTCAAACTGTACCTCCCTTATCGTTCAGATTCACAACTGAAACCCACAGGATTTCCAACGTATGAGTCATTTTATACATCAGGCTATATATGTCTTCCTGGAAGAGACTATAATGAGAGAGTAGTTTCTGTTGTCAAGAAGAACAGGTCACAATATGAAAAGAACAGTGATGCAATAGAGAAAGCTATTGAGAACATAGAAGAAAATGGACCTATGGAGGATGCATGGACAACACTTGCACCTGAGACAGAGCTTCTTCGACTTGAGTGCATTTCTGAGCGTGAGGAAATGAATCCAGACGAAATAAATGAACGAGATGACATTCCTGAATACAGCTCAAGTACCACAAACAGAGGAAGTGCAGCACCAATGTTTGAGGCTCCTCAAATAGACCCCACTGTGGTCCGTAACATGCATCAAAATCTAAATCAAACGCAGGCATCTATATTCTATACAGTGCGTAAATGGTGCATGAGACGCGTATGTGGACAGAATGCCGATCAGTTCTTTTACTTTGTCACTGGTGGAGCTGGAACTGGTAAATCACACCTCATCAAATGCATTTACATAGAGGCATCAAAGATACTCCGCAAGTTACCTCGCATCACAGAGGAAAGAGACATGTCCATGCCCACTGTCCTTCTCACATCATTTACTGGCACAGCAGCTTACAATATATCTGGCAAGACACTGCATTCTGTACTGAAACTACCAAGAAGCCTTAAACCACCTTACCAGTGCCTTGGAAACCGTCTAGATGAAGTGAGAGCAACCTTATCCAATGTTGAAATAATTGTCATTGATGAAGTGTCCATGATATCAAAATCACTCTTTGCATATGTCAATTGGAGACTGCAAGAAATCAAAGGCAGCAAGAAACCTTTTGGCGGAGTCTCAATACTTGCCTGTGGCGATTTCAACCAGATAAGTCCCCCCGGTAAAGCCAAACCTCTCTGTGTGTTTGAGGATCATGTTCTTGATATCTGGAAAGATCGGTTCCAAGTAGTCACTCTCACAGAAATCATGCGCCAGAAAGATGATGTGCCATTTGCTGAGCTGCTCAACAGGATAAGAGTGAAACGCAAAGGAGAGGCATTATCTGAATCAGACAGAGCTCTACTTGCACAGGCCATATGTCAAGCTGATGACTGTCCCAAAGACATCCTGCATGTTTTTGCTACAAATAAAGAAGTAAACCAACACAATGCAAACACAATATCTGCTCTATACTCTGAACTGATCAACATTGATGCACATGACTATAAGAAAGATCTACGAACTGGTCGGATGGAAAGACAGAGTGCACCTTTTGAAGGACATAAAGGAGATTTACCAGACAGACTACAAGTTGCTGATGGTGCTCGTGTGATGTTAATAAGAAACATAGATGTGGAAGATGGACTGGTGAATGGTTCATTTGGAAAGATTGGAAAAATTGTTTATCATGACCAAAATGGCAGATCACTTGTAAAAATGCTTGGTGTTGAATTGGACAGTCCCAATGCAGGACAAAGACATCGCAATAAAGGACCAGAAGGACCGGACAATTTGGTGTACATTGAAAGAGTAGAGGAACCTCTTAGTAAAAAGGGTGTGGTTCGCCACCAATTTCCAATGACTCTAGCCTTTGGTTGTACCATACACAAATGTCAAGGCATGACGACAGTTTCTGCAGTGGTCTCGTTGCAGCGCATATTTGAACCTGGCATGGCATACGTTGCTCTCAGCAGAACGACTTCACTACATGGTCTACGCATAGTTGATTTTGATGAAAATAAAATATATGCCGATCCAGAAGTGACCGTTTCCGTGGACAGTATGCAAAAAGTTGACTTTAGAAACGCCATGCCCCTTCTTCACTGCCTCCCCACTCTGAGATCACCATCTTTAACACTGATCCATCACAACACTGAAGGACTGTCAGCCCATATTGATGACATTAAGAGACATCATGAATTGTGCCTCGCAGATATTTTGTGCTTTACTGAAACACACCTTTTTGGCACATTTGTCCCAGAAAATATCCATTTGGAGAACTATCGAATGTATAAGCGCAATAGACATGTGTCATACACTACTCTTTCACATTTTGCACAGAAAAATGGTGGGGGAGTTGCTATGTTTGTAAAAAGCCATCTTCAAGCCCATCACATGCCATACATACAGGGTGTGACTGATCTCGAATTCCTGGTTTTGAAATTTGCTGCTCCAGTTCCACTACTAATTGCAGTGATTTACAGACCACCGGATTACAACACGAACCTATTTTTGCCAAATCTCTGCCATTTATTGGAGTCTTTACATGTTATTGCTGATAGTCCAGTTATAGTCTGTGGGGATTTCAATGAGGACATGTTGACCAATGGAAGGAAGCCAATCTATGAGTTGTTCCAGTCTAAAGGATTCACAAATCTCATTACCACCTCGACCACTGAGAAAAACACATTGTTGGATAACATCTTCATCTCTGATCCTCAGCACTGTGCCCATTCAGGTGTTATACAGACATATTACAGTTATCATGATCCTGTGTTCTGTATTCTTAATTAATTTTTTGTTCATCAAATCTTTCGTACATCAAATCTTTTGTACATCATGTCATTTTACACATTTTACTCATTTTAAACCATTATATTAACTTACACATTTTACTAATTTAGAACCATTTTATCAATATTATAACAACTAGAAGCCATGAAATATGATGAATGTTTTATGACAAAAAACAAAATCAGGGTTCCCACTCTAAGTCAAATATAAAATTCCTTGACTTTTCCCCGACACAAAAAAACTGAATTTCTATAGACTTTATAATGAAAGGTACAATAGATCAACCAATGATATTGGTGTAATTGTGTGGCGTCCAATAATCTTTTACCTTTTTTTAAAGCCAACAAATGGACATTGAATAATTAAAAGTTGGGCCACTCATACAATAAAGTTGTCCTCCAAAGAGGGGGGGTTGGTGGTGGGTTTAAATTACAAAAAATGAAGTTGAACTGATTAATGAAATAGCCCTTATACTGCTTGTTTTCAATATCAAGATAAAGATCAAGAAAATTCTATTTAATGAAAGGTCAAAAACGTCAAACTCTACATCCAGAGGCTATTTGATTTGTATAGATGTGTGCTCTATGAACTGTCTCTAGCTTATTGTATTTGAGGCTAATGATTTTGGAGGAATCTAATCATCAAACCTTTTACATGCTGATTAATTTGAATTACATGCTGATAATTAAAATCAAATATTCCATGAATCAATTATATAAACAATCCATATGTTTTACTGATGCCATTTGATACCACATGAATGTTAGATGTTCAAACTAAATTGATCTCTCTCTCTCTCTCTTGCTTCCTCATTATGCATGAACTATATTATCAACTGGATCTCTTAGATTACATCTGAATTCAATTTCATATCTTTGCATTAAACTATCAGCCTATGAACAACTTTTAAACGATCTACTTTTAAAATATCAACATTCATTAAACTTCCTGCATCAACATCCATTAAACTATCTATCATCATTCATTACACTTAATGTGTATCAACCATTCAACCATTCCAACTGTCAGTTATCATCAACTATACCTCCAGCCAACTATATTAAACTTCCACCTACTTAGCAACCAACATAGCAACCGTTGAAATAAAGCATCTATGTCAGTTTCCATAGCAACCAACATGATTTTTCTAGACAACCACTATAGTAACCACCCTAGCAACAGCTTAGCAACTACCTCAAGTACCCTACCAACAGCCTATCAATTACCTTAAGTACCCTAGCAACAATCAACATGCATTAAACTATCTGTCAATCAACAATCATTAAATTGTCTTTTAAGCTATCCATATTCAACTTTTAACCTACTGATACACTATCAACTTTCATTAAATTATGCAACCACCATGTCTACCCTAGCAACACCTTAGTAACCATATCTACATTATCTTTTTCTACATTTTTGCATTTTCATGCACTGGTAATTCCTTGGAATTGCATTTCTAGTTATTATTCCACTACTTCTTCTAACGCTCGCAATTCAGCTTGAACCGTTTAACGTAGAAACTTGATTCAAACGTTGCTACGTAGGTCTTACTTAGGAGACCTGTGGAATATATTTTTCAACTTTGTAACTTTTATACTTTTTAAACTATAAATTAAAAACTATTAAAAATGTCCCCATAGACTTAACATTGCTCATTATGACATCACGGCAGCAATTAGAATGTTACGCCAGGTGGCCAGTCCAGGTGCAGCAGCTCTCTCTCTCTCTCTCAGGCTACATACACTGGCTCTCTTGAGACTACATTTTCTGTTCCCCTGTATCAACATAAGTCTTCCTAATTCCATCCAACTTTCTATCCATTCATCTTCTTCAAACCATTCACTCATCCACCCATTCTAAACAGTCTGCCTATCAACATCAATTAGACAATCTACATTAAACTTTTAAACAATCTACTCTGTCTCAGGCTTTAAGCACACACTATGGCTCTCTTAAGACTAGCCAGTTAAATTGATTACACCTGTATCTGTATCCACTACTCTCAGTAGAGAGCTGTGTCTCTCCATTCTACAAGAATATAAGGCACATTCCATTCAACTTTCTATCCCATCATCTTCTTCAGACCATTCACTCATCCACCCATTAAACTGTCTATCAACATCCATTAAACTCTCTGTCTATCAACATTAATTAGACTATCTACATTCAACTTTTAAATGATTTACTCTCTCAGGCTCTCTTAAGACTAGCCAGTTAAATTGATTACACCTTGATCAACTGTCAGTTTCTCTGGCTATAAGCATACAATCTCTCTGAAGACTACATATCCTGTTAACTGTTTCCTCTGTCCACAACTGTTTCAAAATAAAAGTCCTCACTGCAATACACCATTAAATCATTTAACCATTGAAACTACTCAACTATTTAACTGTTCAACCATTCCAACTGTCAGTTATCATCAACTATGCCTCCAGTCAACTACATGAAACCTCCATGTACCTAGCAACCAACATAGCAACCATTAAAATTAAGCATTTATGACCGATTCCATAGCAACCAACATGATTATACTGCAGTAACTTCTTGTTTCCTGATAGTGGCCACAATGGATACCCTTGCAACAAATGTTTAAAAATAAAAGTCCTCACTAGCAAGTTAGCTAGTTAGCATAGTTAGCATTGTTAGCATAGTTAGCATTTTTAACATAACTGCTAGAAATGATTGGCTAAGTTAGCTAATCAACCTGGCTAGCATTTTTAGCATAGTTAGCATTGCTAGCATAGTTAGCATTTTTAGCACAACTGCTAGAAATCATTAGCTAAGTTAGCTAATCAACCTGGTTAGCACTGTGAGCATAGTTAGCATAGTTAACATTTTTACCATAACTGCATGAAATCAGTAGCTAAGTTAGAACTGGAATGTTTCAGCTTTAAACAGTCTACCTTCACACTATCAACTCTCTGTAAACTATGCAACCACCATGTTTACCCTAGCTACACCTTAGTAACCATATCTACATTATCTATCTATTTTTGCATTTTCATGCACTGGTAATTCCTTGGAATTGCATTTCTAGTTATTATAGTGCATGAAAATGCACTATATTGTTCTTCCTAGGTTTCTTATTATTAATCCAACTTCTTCTAACGCTCGCAATTCAGCTTGAACCGTTTAACGTAGAAACTTGATTCAAACTTTGCTACGTAGGTCTTACTAAGGAGACCTGTGCAATATATTTTTCAACTTTGTAACTTTTATACTTTTTAAACTGTAAATTAAAAACTATTAAACATTTCCCCATAGACTTAACATTGCTCATTATGACATCACGGCAGCAATTAGAATGTTACGCCAGGTGGCCAGTCCAGGTGCAGCAGCTCTCTCTCTCTCTCTCAGGCTCTTGAGACTACATTTTCTGTTCCCCTGTATCAACTGTATCAACATAAGTCTTCCTAATTCCATCCAACTTTCTATCCATTTATCTTCTTCAAACCATTCACTCATCCACCCATTCTAAACAGTCTGCCTATCAACATCAATTAGACGATCTACATTCAACTTTTAAACAATCTACTCTGTCTCAGACTTTAAGGACACACTCTGGCTCTCTTAAGACTAGCCAGTTAAATTGATTACACCTGTATCTGTATCCACTACTCTTAGTAGAGAGCTGTGTCTCTCCATTCTACAAGAATATAATGCACATTCCATCCAACTTTCTATCCATTCATCTTCTTCAGACCATTCACTCATCCACCCATTAAACTGTCTATCAACATCTATTAAACAATCTGCCTATCAACATCCATTAAACTCTCTGTCTATCAACATTAATTAGACTACATTCAACTTTTAAATTATTTACTCTCTCAGGCTTCAAGCATATACACTCTGGCTCTCTTAAGACTAGCCAATTAAATTGATTACACCTGTATCAACTGTCAGTTTCTCTGGCTATAAGCATACAATCTCTCTGAAGACTGCATATCCTGTTAACTGTTTCCTCTGTCCACAACTGTTTCAAAATAAAAGTCCTCACTGCAATAATACACCATTAAATCATTTAACCATTGAAACTACTCAACTATTTAACTGTTCAACCATTCCAACTGTCAGTTATCATCAACTATGCCTCCAGTCAACTACATGGAACCTCCATGTACCTAGCAACCAACATAGCAACCATTAAAATTAAGCGTTTATGACCGTTTCCATAGCAACCAACATGATTATACTGCAGTAACTTCTTGTTTCTTGATAGTGGCCACCATGGATACCCTAGCAACAAATGTTTCAAAATAAAAGTCCTCACTAGCAAGTTAGCTAGTTAGCATGGTTAGCATAGTTAGCATTTTTAGCATAACTGCAAAAAATCATCAACTAAGTTAGCTAATCAACCTGGTTAGCATTATTAGCAAATTTAGCATTGTTAGCATAGTTAGCATTTTTAGCATAACTGCTAGAAATCATCGGTTAAGTTAGCTAATCAACCTGGTTAGCGTTGTTAGTAAAGTTATCATTGCTAGCATAATTAGCATTTTTAGCGTAACTGCTAGAAATAATTACCTAAGTTAGCTAATCAACATTTTAACATGAATAGAAATCATTAGTTAAGTTAGAGCTGGAATGTTTCATCTTTAAACTGTCTACCTTCACACTATCAACTCTCTGTAAACTATGCAACCACCATGTTTACCCTAGCTACACCTTAGCAACCATATCTACATTATCTATCTATTTTTGCATTTTCATGCACTGGTAATTCCTTGGAATTGCATTTCTAGTTATTCCACTTCTTCTTCTAACGCTCGCAATTCAGCTTGAACCGTTTAACGTAGAAACTTGATTCAAACTTTGCTACGTAGGTCTTACTTAGGAGACCTGTGGAATATATTTTTCAACTTTGTAACTTTTATACTTTTTAAACTATGAATTAAAAACTATTAAAAATTTCCCCATAGACTTAACATTGCTCATTATGACATCACGGCAGCAATTAGAATGTTACGCCAGGTGGCCAGTCCAGGTGCAGCAGCTCTCTCTCTCTCTCAGGCTACATACACTGGCTCTCTTGAGACTACATTTTCTGTTCCCCTGTATCAACATAAGTCTTCCTAATTCCATCCAACTTTCTATCCATTCATCTTCTTCAAACCATTCACTCATCCACCCATTCTAAACAGTCTGCCTATCAACATCAATTAGACGATCTACATTCAACTTTTAAACAATCTACTCTGTCTCAGGCTTTAAGGATACACTCTGGATCTTAAGACTAGCCAGTTAAATTGATTACACCTGTATCTGTATCCACCACTCTCAGTAGAGAGCTGTGTCTCTCCACTCTACAAGAATATAAGGCATATTCCATCCAACTTTCTATCCATTCATCTTCTTCAGACCATTCACTCATCCACCCATTAAACTGTCTATCAACATCTATTAAACAATCTGCCTATCAACATCCATTAAACTCTCTGTCTATCAACATTAATTAGACTATCTACATTCAACTTTTAAATTATTTACTCTGTGTCTCTGGCTCTCTTAAGACTAGCCAGTTAAATTGATTACACCTGTATCAACTACTCTCACAGAGCTGTATCAGTGTCTCTCTTAACAAGAATATAAGGCACATTCCATCCAACCTTCTATCCATTCATCTTCTTCAGACCATTCACTCATCCACCCATTAAACTGTCAATCAATATCTATTAAACAATCTGCCTATCAACATCCATTAAACATTCTGTCTATCAACATTAATTAGACTATCTACATACAACTTTTAAAGTATTTACTGTGGGTGCCTCTCAAGCAGCGTTTATATGTCCTCCCTCACTCCTCGCTCCTCACTGATCTACATAAAGAAAGATAGAAGAAGGGCTAGACTATCCCATTGTTGCCGCTCCATCATTCTTTATGTAGATCAGTGAGGATCGAGGAGCGAGAGAAGACACGTAAACGCTATATGAGAGGCACCTTCTGTCTAAGGCTTTAAGCATACAATCTCATTAAGACTACAGATCCTGTTTCACTACTTCCTCTGTCCACAACTGTTTCAAAATAAAAGTCCTCACTGCAATAATACACTATTAAATCATTGAACCATTGAAACTACTCAACTATTGAACTGTTCAACCATTCCAACTGTCAGTTATCATCCACTATGCCTCCGGTCAACTACATGAAACCTCCATGTACCTAGCAACCAACATAGCAACCATTAAAATTAAGTGTTTATGACCGTTTCCATAGCAACCAACATGATTATACTGCAGTAACTTCTTGTTTCCTGATAGTGGCCACCATGGATACCCTAGCAACAAATGTTTCAAAATAAAAGTCCTCACTAGCAAGTTAGCTAGTTAGCATGGTTAGCATTGTTAGCATAGTTAGCATTTTTAGCATAACTGCAAAAAATCATTAACTAAGTTAGCTAATCAAACTGGTTAGCATTGTTAGCAAATTTAGCATTGTTAGCATAGTTAGCATTTTTAGCATTACTGCTAGAAATCATCGGATAAGTTAGCTAATCAACCTGGTTAGCATTGTTAGTAAAGTTAGCATTGCTAGCATAATTAGCATTTTTAGCATAACTGCTAGAAATCATTAGCTAAGTTAGCTAATCAACATTTTAACATGAATATAAATCATTAGTTAAGTTAGAACTGGAATGTTTCATCTACTGTCTACCTTCACACTATCAACTCTCTGTAAACTATGCAACCACCATGTTTACCCTAGCTACATCTTAGTAACCATATCTACATTATCTATCTATTTTTGCATTTTCATGCACTGGTAATTCCTTGGAATTGCATTTCTAGTTACAGTGCATGAAAATGCACTGTACTGTTCTTCCTAGTCTTCAACTTCTTCTTATTATTCTTCTAACGCACGCAATTCAGCTTCAACCGCTTCACGTAGAAACTCCATTCAAACTATGTCGCGTAGGTCTTACTTACGCGATGTGGGCAAAGTATTTTTCAACTTTGTAACTTTTATACTTTTTAAACTATTAGTTAAAAACTATTACAATTTCCCCCATAGACTTAACATTGCTCATTATGACATCACGGCAGCAATTAGAATCTTACTCCAGCTGGTCAGCCACCTGGGCACCAACTGTCAGTTTCTCTCAGGCAATCTCTCTGAAGACTACATATTCTGTTCCCCTGTATCCTCTGTGCACAACAGTATCAAAATAAGTCCTCCTAATTCCATCCAACTTTATATCCATTCATCTTCTTCAAACCATTCACTCATCCACCCATTCTAAACAGTCTGCCTATCAACATCAATTAGACGTTCTACATTCAACTTTTAAACAATCTACTCTGTCTCAGGCTGGCTCTCTTAAGACTAGCCAGTTAAATTGATTACACCTGTATCTGTATCCACTACTCTCAGTAGAGAGCTGTGTCTCTCCATTCTACAAGAATATAAGGCACATTCCATTCAACATTCTATCCATTCATCTTCTTCAGACCATTCACTCATCCACCCATTCTAAACAGTCTGCCTATCAACATCAATTAGACGTTCTACATTCAACTTTTAAACAATCTACTCTGTCTCAGGCTGGCTCTCTTAAGACTAGCCAGTTAAATTGATTACACCTGTATCTGTATCCACTACTCTCAGTAGAGAGCTGTGTCTCTCCATTCTACAAGAATATAAGGCACATTCCATTCAACATTCTATCCATTCATCTTCTTCAGACCATTCACTCATCCACCCATTAAACTGTCTATCAACATCTATTAAACAATCTGTCTATCAACATCCATTAAACTCTCTGTCTATCAACATTAATTAGACTATCTACATTCAACTTTTTAATTATTTACTCTGTCTCAGGCTTTAAGAGTACACTCTGGCTCTCTTAAGACTAGCCAGTTAAATTGATTACACCTGTGTCAACTACTCTCAGAGAGCTGTATCAGTGTCTCTCTTAACAAGAATATAAGGCACATTCCATCCAACCTTCTATCCATTCATCTTCTTCAGACCATTCACTCATCCACCATTAAACTGTCAATCAATATCTATTAAACAATCTGCCTATCAACATCCACTAAACATTCTGTCTATCAACATTAATTAGACTATCTACATACAACTTTTAAAGTATTTACTGTGGGTCCCTCTCAAGCAGCGTTTATATGTCCTCCCTCGCTCCTCGATCCTCAATGATCTACATAAAGAAAGATAGAAGAAGGGCTAGACTATCCCATTGTTGCCGCTCCATCATTCTTTATGTAGATCAGTGAGGAGCGAGAGAGGACGCGTAAACGCTATATGAGAGGCACCTTCTGTCTCAGGCTTTAAGCATACAATCTCATTAAGACTACAGATCCTGTTAACTGTTTCCTCTGTCCACAACTGTTTCAAAATAAAAGTCCTCACTGCAATAATACACTATTAAATCATTTGACCATTGAAACTACTCAACTATTTAACTGTTCAACCATTCCAACTGTCAGTTATCATCAACTATGCCTCCAGTCAACTACATGAAACCTCCATGTACCTAGCAACCAACATAGCAACCATTAAAATTAAGTGTTTATGACCGTTTCCATAGCAACCAACATGATTATACTGCAGTAACTTCTTGTGGCCACCATGGATACCCTAGCAACAAATGTTTCAAAATAAAAGTCCTCACTAGCAAGTTAGCTAGTTAGCATAGTTAACATTGTTAGCATAGTTAGCATTTTTAGCATAACTGCAAAAAATCATCAACTAAGTTAGCTAATCAACCTGGTTAGCATTGTTAGCAAATCTAGCATTGTTAGCATAGTTAGCATTTTTAGCATTACTGCTAGAAATCATCGGTTAAGTTAGCTAATCAACCTGGTTAGCATTGTTAGTAAAGTTAGCATTGCTAACATAATTAGCATTTTTAGCACAACTGCTAGAAATCATTAGCTAAGTTAGCTAATCAACATTTTAACATGAATAGAAATCATTAGTTAAGTTAGAACTGGAACGTTTCATCTTTAAACTGTCTACCTTCACACCATCAACTCTCTGTAAACTATGCAACCACCATGTTTACCCTAGCTACACCTTAGTAACCATATCAACATTATCTATCTATTTTTGCATTTTCATGCACTGGTAATTCCTTGGAATTGCATTTCTAGTTATAGTGCATGAAAATGCACTATATTGTTCTTCCTAGGTTTCTTATTATTACAGTGCATGAAAATGCACTGTACTGTTCTTCCAAGGCTTCTTCTTCTTCTTATTATTCCGCTGATCAAATTCATTTTTTCTATTCAGCTTGAACCGTTTAACTTAGAAACTTCATTCAAACGTCGCAACGTAGGTCTTAAATAGGGGAAGGCTGCTAAGTATTTTTCAACTTTGTAACTTTTATACTTTTTAAACTATAAATTAAAAACTATTACAAATTTCCCCATAGACTTAACATTGGCCTCTATGACATCACAATCGGATCATTAAGCAATTAGAATCTTATGCCAGGTGGCCAGCCCCACCTGCAGCAGCTCTCTCTCTCTCTCAGGCTACATACACTGGCTCTCTTAAGACTAGACAGTTAAATTGATTACACCTGTATCTGTATCCACTACTCTCAGTAGAGAGCTGTGTCTCTCCAGTCTACAAGAATATAAGGCACATTCCATCCAACTTTCTATCCATTCATCTTCTTCAGACCATTCACTCATCCACCCATTAAACTGTCTATCAACATCTATTAAACAATCTGCCTATCAACATCCATTAAACTCTCTGTCTATCAACATTAATTAGACTATCTACATTCAACTTTTAAATGATTTACTCTGTCTCAGGCTTTAAGCACACTCTCTCTTAAGACTAACCAGTTAAATTGATTACACCTGTATCAACTACTCTCAGAGAGCTGTATCAGTGTCTCTCTTAACAAGAATATAAGGCACATTCCATCCAACCTTCTATCCATTCATCTTCTTCAGACCATTCACTCATCCACCCATTAAACTGTCAATCAATATCTATTAAACAATCTGCCTATCAACATCCATTAAACATTCTGTCTATCAACATTAATTAGACTATCTACATACAACTTTCAAAGTATTTACTGTGGGTGCCTCTCAAGCAGCGTTTATATGTCCTACCTCGCTCCTCGATCCTCAATGATCTACATAAAGAAAGATAGAAGAAGGGCTAGACTATCCCATTGTTGCCGCTCCATCATTCTTTATGTAGATCAGTGAGGATCGAGGAGCGAGAGAGGACGCGTAAACGCTATATGAGAGGCACCTTCTGTCTCAGGCTTTAAGCATACAATCTCATTTAGACTACAGATTCTGTTTCACTACTTCCTCTGTCCACAACTGTTTCAAAATAAAGGTCCTCACTGCAATAATACACTATTAAATCATTTAACCATTGTAACTACTCAACTATTTAACTGTTCAACCATTCCAACTGTCAGTTATCAACTATGCCTCCAGTCAACTACACGAAACCTCCATGTACCTAGCAATCAACATACCAACCATTAAAATTAAGCGTTTATGACCGTTTCCATAGCAACCAACATGATTATGCTGCAGTAACTTCTTGCTTCCTGATAGTGGCCACCATGGATACCCTAGCAACAAATGTTTCAAAATAAAAGTCCTCACTAGCAAGTTAGCTAGTTAGCATGGTTAGCATAGTTAACATTGTTAGCATAGTTAGCATTTTTTGCATAACTGCAAAAAACATCTAACTAAGTTAGCTAATCAACCTGGTTAGCATTGTTAGCAATTTTAGCATTGTTAGCATTTTTAGCATTATTGCTAGAAATCATCAGTCAAGTTAGCTAATCAACCTGGTTAGCATTGTTAGTTTAAGTTAGCATTGTTACCATAGTTAGCATTGCTAGCATAGTTAGCATTTTTAGCATAACTGCTAGAAATCATTAGCTAAGTTAGCTAATCAACCTGGTTAACACTGTGAGCATAGTTAGCATAGTTAACCTTTTTACCATTACTGCATGAAATCAGTAGCTAAGTTAACCAATCAACCTGGTTATCATTGTTACCATAGTTAACATTTTAACATGAATAGAAATCAGCAAATCAAAATGTTTCAGCTTTAAACTGTCTACCTTCACACTATCAACTCTCTGTAAACTATGCAACCACCATGTTTACCCTAGCTACACCTTAGTAACCATATCTACATTATCTATCTATTTTTGCATTTCATGCACTGGTAATTCCTTGGAATTGCATTTCTAGTTATTATTCCACTTCTTCTTCTAACGCTCGCAATTCAGCTTGAACCGTTTAACGTAGAAACTTGATTCAAACTTTGCTACGTAGGTCTTACTTAGGAGACCTGTGGAATATATTTTTCAACTTTGTAACTTTTATACTTTTTAAACTATGAATTAAAAACTATTAAAAATTTCCCCATAGACTTAACATTGCTCATTATGACATCACGGCAGCAATTAGAATGTTACGCCAGGTGGCCAGTCCAGGTGCAGCAGCTTTCTCTCTCTCTCAGGCTACATACACTGGCTCTCTTGAGACTACATTTTCTGTTCCCCTGTATCAACATAAGTCTTCCTAATTCCATCCAACTTTCTATCCATTCATCTTCTTCAAACCATTCACTCATCCACCCATTCTAAACAGTCTGCCTATCAACATCAATTAGACGATCTACATTCAACTTTTAAACAATCTACTCTGTCTCAGGGTTTAAGGATACACTCTGGATCTTAAGACTAGCCAGTTAAATTGATTACACCTGTATCTGTATCCACCACTCTCAGTAGAGAGCTGTGTCTCTCCACTCTACAAGAATATAAGGCACATTCCATCCAACTTTCTATCCATTCATCTTCTTCAGACCATTCACTCATCCACCCATTAAACTGTCTATCAACATCTATTAAACAATCTGCCTATCAACATCCATTAAACTCTCTGTCTATCAACATTAATTAGACTATCTACATTCAACTTTTAAATTATTTACTCTGTCTCTCTGGCTCTCTTAAGACTAGCCAGTTAAATTGATTACACCTGTATCAACTACTCTCACAGAGCTGTATCAGTGTCTCTCTTAACAAGAGTATAAGGCACATTCCATCCAACCTTCTATCCATTCATCTTCTTCAGACCATTCACTCATCCACCCATTAAACTGTCAATCAATATCTATTAAACAATCTGCCTATCAACATCCATTAAACATTCTGTCTATCAACATTAATTAGACTATCTACATACAACTTTTAAAGTATTTACTGTGGGTGCCTCTCAAGCAGCGTTTATATGTCCTCCCTCGCTCCTCGCTCCTCACTGATCTACATAAAGAAAGATAGAAGAAGGGCTAGACTATCCCATTGTTGCCGCTCCATCATTCTTTATGTAGATCAGTGAGGAGCGAGAGAGGACGCGTAAACGCTATGAGAGGCACCTTCTGTCTCAGGCTTTAAGCATACAATCTCATTAAGACTACAGATCCTGTTTCACTACTTCCTCTGTCCACAACTGTTTCAAAATAAAGGTCCTCACTGCAATAATACACTATTAAATCATTTAACCATTGAAACTACTCAACTATTGAACTGTTCAACCATTCCAACTGTCAGTTATCATCCACTATGCCTCCAGTCAACTACATGAAACCTCCATGTACCTAGCAACCAACATAGCAACCATTAAAATTAAGCGTTTATGACCGTTTCCATAGCAACCAACATGATTATACTGCAGTAACTTCTTGTTTCCTGATAGTGGCCACCATGGATACCCTAGCAACAAATGTTTCAAAATAAAAGTCCTCACTAGCAAGTTAGCTAGTTAGCATAGTTAGCATTGTTAACATAGTTAGCATTTTTAGCATAACTGCTAGAAATCATCGGTTAAGTTAGCTAATCAACCTGGTTAGCATTGTTAGTAAAGTTAGCATTGCTAGCATAATAAGCATTTTTAGCGTAACTGCTAGAAATCATTAGCTAAGTTAGCTAATCAACATTTTAACATGAATAGAAATCATTAGTTAAGTTAGAACTGGAATGTTTCATCTTTAAACTGTCTACCTTCACACTATCAACTCTCTGTAAACTATGCAACCACCATGTTTACCCTAGCTACACCTTAGTAACCATATCTACATTATCTATCTATTTTTGCATTTTCATGCACTGGTAATTCCTTGGAATTGCATTTCTAGTTCTTATTATAGTGCATGAAAATGCACTATACTGTTCTTCCAAAGTATTCTTATTATTATTCCACTACTTCTAACGCACGCAATTCAGCTTGAACCGTTTAACGTAGAAACTTCATTCAAACGTTGTTGCGTAGGTCTTGCTCATGCCATGTCTGCTTTGTATTTTTCAACTTTTTAACTTTTATACTTTTTAAACTATGAATTAAAAAACGATTTCCCCATAGATTTAACATTGAGCTATTTCCCCATAGACTTAACATTGCTCATTGTGACATCACGGCAGCAATTAGAATCTTAGGCCAGGTGGCCGGCCACCTGGGCACCAACTGTCAGTTTCTCTGGCTTTAACCATACAATCTCTCTGAAGACTACATATTCTGTTCCCCTGTATCCTCTGCGCACAACAGTATCAAAATAAGTTCTCCCAATTCCATCCAACTTTATATCCATTCATCTTCTTCAAACCATTCACTCATCCACCCATTCTAAACAGTCTGCCTATCAACATCAATAAGACGCTCTACATTCAACTTTTAAACAATCTACTCTGTCTCAGGCTGGCTCTCTTAAGACTAGCCAGTTAAATTGATTACACCTGTATCTGTATCCACTACTCTCAGTAGAGAGCTGTGTCTCTCCATTCTACAAGAATATAAGGCACATTCCATCCAACATTCTATCCATTCATCTTCTTCAGACCATTCACTCATCCACCCATTAAACTGTCTATCAACATCTATTAAACAATCTGTCTATCAACATCCATTAAACTCTCTGTCTATCAACATTAATTAGACTATCTACATTCAACTTTTAAATTATTTACTCTGTCTCAGACTAGCCAGTTAAATTGATTACACCTGTATCAACTACTCTCAGAGAGCTGTATCAGTGACTCTCTTAACAAGAATATAAGGCACATTCCATCCAACCTTCTATCCATTCATCTTCTTCAGACCATTCACTCATCCACCCATTAAACTGTCAATCAATATCTATTAAACAATCTGCCTATCAACATCCATTAAACATTCTGTCTATCAACATTAATTAGACTATCTACATACAACTTTTAAAGTATTTACTGTGGGTCCCTCTCAAGCAGCGTTTATATGTCCTCCCTCGCTCCTCGATCCTCAATGATCTACGTAAAGAAAGATAGAAGAAGGGCTAGACTATCCCATTGTTGCCGCTCCATCATTCTTTATGTAGATCAGTGAGGATCGAGGAGCGAGAGAGGACGCGTAAACGCTATATGAGAGGCACCTTCTGTCTCAGGCTTTAAACATACAATCTCATTAAGACTACAGATCCTGTTTCACTACTTCCTCTGTCCACAACTGTTTCAAAATAAAGGTCCTCACTGCAATAATACATTATTAAATCATTTAACCACTGAAACTACTCAAGTATTGAACTGTTCAACCATTCCAACTGTCAGTTATCATCCACTATGCCTCCAGTCAACTACACGAAACCTCCATGTACCTAGCAACCAACATACCAACCATTAAAATTAAACGTTTATGACCGTTTCCATAGCAACCAACATGATTATACTGCAGTAACTTCTTGTTTCCTGATAGTGGCCACCATGGATACCCTAGCAACAAATGTTTCAAAATAAAAGTCCTCACTAGCAAGTTAGCTAGTTAGCATTGTTAGCATAGTTAACATTTTTAGCATAACTGCAAAAAACATCAACTAAGTTAGCTAATCAACCTGGTTAGCATTGTTAGCAATTTTAGCATTGTTAGCATAGTTAGCATTTTTAACATTATTGCTAGAAATCATCAGTTAAGTTAGCTAATCAACCTGGTCAGCATTGTTAGTTTAAGTTAGCATTGTTACCATAGTTAGCATTGCTAGCATAGTTAGCAATTTTAGCACAACTGCTTGAAATCATTAGCTAAGTTAGCGAATCAACCTGGTGAGCATAGTTAATTTTTACCATTACTGCATCAAATCAGTAGCTAAGTTAACCAATCAACCTGGTTATCATTGTTACCATAGTTAACATTTTAACATGAATAGAAATCATTAGTTAAGTTAGAACTGGAATGTTTCAGCTTTAAACTGTCTACCTTCACACTATCAACTCTCTGTAAACTATGCAACCACCATGTTTACCCTAGCTACACCTTAGTAACCATATCTACATTATCTATCTATTTTTGCATTTCATGCACTGGTAATTCCTTGGAATTGCATTTCTAGTTATTCTTCTTCTTCTAACGCAGCCAATTCAGCTTCAACCGCTTAACGTAGAAACACCATTCAAATTTTGTCGCGTAGGTCTTACTTACGCGATGTGGGCTTTGTATTTTTCAACTTTGTAACTTTAATACTTTTTAAACTATTAGTTAAAAACTATTACAATTTCCCCCATAGACTTAACATTGCTCATTATGACATCATGGCAGCAATTATAATCTTACTCCAGCTGGTCAGCCACCTGGGCACCAACTGTCAGTTTCTCTCAGGCTAGAGCATACAATCTCATACCAGTGCATACAATCTCTCTGAAGACTACATATTCTGTTCCCCTGTATCCTCTGCGCACAACAGTATCAAAATAAGTCCTCCTAATTCCATCCAACTTTATATCCATTCATCATTTTCAAACCATTCACTCATCCACCCATTCTAAACAGTCTGCCTATCAACATCAATTAGACGCTCTACATTCAACTTTTAAACAATCTACTCTGACTCAGGCTGGCTCTCTTAAGACTAGCCAGTTAAATTGATTACACCTGTATCTGTATCCACTACTCTCAGTAGAGAGCTGTGTCTCTCCATTCTACAAGAATATAAGGCACACTCCATCCAACATTCTATCCATTCATCTTCTTCAGACCATTCACTCATCCACCCATTAAACTGTCTATCAACATCTATTAACACTAGAAGCGCCAAGCGCCGGTCATTTGACCGCTGACGCGTATTCCTAGAAGCGCCGTGGGGGTTTGACCTAGATATACCTAGAACTGCCGGGCTGCGGTCATTTGACCGCAGCGATTACAAAAAAAAAAAAATCTTTTCACTCGATTAAATTCCAGGACCCTACGTTCACGACTTTTCCTAAATACGCGTGTTTTGTCACCCAGAATTTTTACATGATCAAAAGCACACCGGTACAAGCTAGTTTAGAGCTATTTTGCGCTCACTTATGTGACAACACTATGTTGTCTCGCGTTCGGCCATTTTTGTTCAGGCTGCTATTCTCTTTTCTCACAGCAGATGTCGCAAGGATTTCCTGTCAGTCGGGCATGAGAATAATATTTTACCATAAAACATATCGTTTATATATGTGCAACATGTATTATATATGTGCTTTATTTTAATAACTATTTTTCATTTACATGGCATAGTCTATGGAGGCGATTTACAGTGGTAAAATGCGAGTTTGTTTTGAAAACGTTGCGACAGGCCTACATGTGTAATTTTCGTCGTAGCCTATTTATGTACGTAGGGCGCGTATGCCTACGTACATTCATAGTTGTACATCTTATCTTCTATTTGTAGGCTATCTTTTAAAGCTCAGACTAATGTATAAGCATTTTCTTACATATTTGCTGGACTGACTGAGTTACGTCAAGTCAAGGACCTATCCTAACGCACCTGTTGTATAATGTCAATTGGCGCAGCGTTAACACTCCTGTCTGCAACGCCGGAGACCCGTGTTCACATCTCGGCAGGAGCGATCTGCAGAATCTTATATCGATAGAATTTACTGACCGTTTTTCAACGTCGATGAACAATTATTTTTTGTTAATGGTTTTTAATAACAACCTATCTGAAATAAACGGATGAATCGCAATATGTTTAGGCCTACCATTAACGAAAAATAATTTCGCCAGCCAATCATTTTCTGCCGCCAACTGACAAACTTTGACAAAGCCAGTTAGACTTTTTGCATCTAAAAATAATTATATCTAGTGACACGCGAAAAAATAAACGATAGCCTAGAAACTAGGCCTACATGAGATTTTCCCACTGGACACACCACATCAGTATTGTGCTCGTTGCTACGACACACAGGACTCCCAGTGAGTTGACGACCAATGAAAATGACATGGGGAAAAGCAGCAAACAAAGTAGCCTGATTTTGATCTCACCTTACATAGGCTACTTTCCTAATTCCTACGTAGGGCTACTCAGACTTTTGTTAAATCGTCAGGGCCCGGTTGCACAAACACCAAAACCAAAGATTGATGATATGAACCAAATATTCTGGAACAGATGGATTTACAGCATTGAACGTGATAGGCTATTAGCTAGCCTACTGATGCGACTGCCACCGTTTCCTTTCCAGAGATTGCTGCGCTGTTCACAACGCAATGAACGCATGCAGTCTAGGCCTACATTGAAGTGAAACGTGCAGAACGTTGTCCAAAACAATACAATAACATTGTGTGTTGATATCTAATACAATATACACATCTGTAGACATGAAGTGGCAACTAAAGCCATTATCAGTCATGAAAACTGTGGCGGCTGCATTAAGGTTTTGGCTGAGCCAGCTAGCCAGCCAACAACTTCATTAGCCAGCCGTTCTCAAAGCAAATGGCTTCGGGGTCTATACAACACACTATCCATTGCAGCCTATTTGAAACCGATCATCCCCCTCCCCCATACACTCGTCTAGGATACTTAGGCTACAGATATCACCGAGGCATTGAGGAACTGCCTCCCCACCCCCACCCCATCTATCTGTCCCCTGCATAGACTAGGCTGTAAGCTGGCTGTTTAGGCAACCCGTGGAAGAATGCGCAATCATGTTTCATCGCATATGCGCGTTTCAGAATGTTCGAATTCGCCAGCGTGCGTGTAGTTATGTGAATCGAAAAGAATATAAATATAGCCTACTTTATTGATGCCTTGTTCAAAAGAACTTCCGTCAGGAATAGGTTGGGGATCGAACCAGCAACCCTTGAGTGACCAAGCCGAAGCTCTAACCAGTGAGCTACGACTCTGCTGGTTACCTAGGAGAAAATGTGTGTCTCAATGCTGAATCTCGAATTCACATAGAAGTTAGCTTAAATTGTAGAAACAATAGGCCTAGCTTTTTTTTCAGCAGACATCGCAAACATAGCCTACACATTCGCAAAACAGAGAATATCATTCACTCATTATTTTAAATTATGCTACTTCTCACGCCTATGCCTGCTCAGCATAGCTCTCTCTATCTCCCTCCCTCCAATGTAGCTAGACCCTAGATCTTCTCCCTAAATGAATGAAAGTTGTTTTAGAAAGTAGCCACGGTAGCCTGTAAAATGCGGCATGAAATCCTGGCTACTGTGTAATTGAAACCAGACTATTAGGCTCTTTGTTCCAGGTGACCAGGTCCGATCATTTTCGGCAGCGCGAACATAGGCTACCTATTAAATGAATAGAAGTGAATTTGGGGAGTGAATTAGAACTAGCCACATTCACTTTTAGAGCATTTTAGTTGAAAGTCAAGTTTGCTTAAGGTTTGTTCAAGAACTCTTCCAAAGTTTTTAACAACACAAATCAACACAAATACATTAACAGATAACTCAAACGTGCTGTATGTCATAATGAAACAAACAACCACAGATTATCAACAACACGGTCTGACACGAATGACATGGCTTAGTGCAAACTGAATTTATGACCAAACGATTTCATTCGTGCACGAAGCGCCATCTTGCGATCATTATGTGTAAGTAAAAGCCTCCCAGTCTAAGGACTCAGCGGTCATTTGACCGCCTCGCCGCGCTTTAAGTAGTTCACAACAGCACGGCGCTTCTAGTAGGTCGTCAAAGCGGTCAAATGACCGGGGCGCGGCGCTTCTAGGTATAAGTGGGTCAGAACGGCGCGGCGCTTCTAGTGTTAAACAATCTGTCTATCAACATCCATTAAACTCTCTGTCTGTCAACATTAATTAGACTATCTACATTCAACTTTTAAATTATTTACTCTGTCTCAGGCTTTAAGAGTACACTATGGCTCTCTAAAGACTAGCCAGTTAAATTGATTACACCTGTGTCAACTACTCTCAGAGAGCTGTATCAGTGTCTCTCTTAACAAGAATATAAGGCACATTCCATCCAACCTTCTATCCATTCATCTTCTTCAGACCATTCACTCATCCACCCATTAAACTGTCAATCAATATCTATTAAACAATCTGCCTATCAACATCCATTAAACATTCTGTCTATCAACATTAATTAGACTATATACAACTTTTAAAGTATTTACTGTGGGTCCCTCTCAAGCAGCGTTTATATGTCCTCCCTCGCTCCTCGATCCTCAATGATCTACATAAAGAAAGATAGAAGAAGGGCTAGACTATCCCATTGTTGCCGCTCCATCATTCTTTATGTAGATCAGTGAGGAGCGAGAGAGGACGCGTAAACGCTATATATGAGAGGCACCTTCTGTCTCAGGCTTTAAGCATACAATCTCATTAAGACTACAGATCCTGTTTCACTACTTCCTCTGTCCACAACTGTTTCAAAATAAAGGTCCTCACTGCAATAATACACTATTAAATCATTTAACCACTGAAACTACTCAACTATTGAACTGTTCAACCATTCCAACTGTCAGTTATCATCCACTATGCCTCCAGTCAACTACATGAAACCTCCATGTACCTAGCAACCAACATAGCAACTATTAAAATTAAGTGTTTATGACCGTTTCCATAGCAACCAACATGATTATACTGCAGTAACTTCTTGTTTCCTGATAGTGGCCACCATGGATACCCTAGCAACAAATGTTTCAAAATAAAAGTCCTCACTAGCAAGTTAGCTAATTAGCATGGTTAGCATAGTTAGCATTGTTAGCATAGTTAGCATTTTTAACATAACTGCAACAAATCATCAACTAAGTTAGCTAATCAACCTGGTTAGCATTGTTAGCAAATTTAGCATTGTTAGCATAGTTAGCATTTTTAGCATTACTGCTAGAAATCATCGGTTAAGTTAGCTAATCAACCTGGTTAGCATTGTTAGTAAAGTTAGCATTGCTAGCATAATAAGCATTTTAGCGTAACTGCTAGAAATCATTACCTAAGTTAGCTAATCAACATTTTAACATGAATAGAAATCATTAGTTAAGTTAGAACTGGAACGTTTCATCTTTAAACTGTCTACCTTCACACTATCAACTCTCTGTAAACTATGCAACCACCATGTTTACCCTAGCTACACCTTAGTAACCATATCTACATTATCTATCTATTTTTGCATTTTCATGCACTGGTAATTCCTTGGAATTGCATTTCTAGTTAAACTTCTTCTTCTAACGCTCGCAATTCAGCTTCAACCGTTTAACGTAGAAACTTCATTCAAACGTTGTTGCGTAGGTCTTGCTTATGCCATGTGTGCTTTGTATTTTTCAACTTTGTAACTTTTATACTTTTTGAACTATTAAATAAAAACTATTAACAATTTCCCCATAGACTTAACATTGCTCATTATGACATCACGGCAGCAATTAGAATGTTACCCCAGCTGGTCAGCCACCTGGGCACCAACTGTCAGTTTCTCTCAGGCTTCAAGCTTACAATCTCTCTGAAGACTACATATTCTGTTCCCCTGTATCCTCTGCGCACAACAGTATCAAAATAAGTCCTCCTAATTCCATCCAACTTTATATCCATTCATCTTCTTCAAACCATTCACTCATCCACCCATTCTAAACAGTCTGCCTATCAACATCAATTAGACGCTCTACATTCAACTTTTAAACAATCTACTCTGTCTCAGGCTGGCTCTCTTAAGACTAGCCAGTTAAATTGATTACACCTGTATCTGTATCCACTACTCTCAGTAGAGAGCTGTGTCTCTCCATTCTACAAGAATATAAGGCACATTCCATCCAACATATATCCATTCATCTTCTTCAGACCATTCACTCATCCACCCATTAAACTGTCTATCAACATCTATTAAACAATCTGTCTATCAACATCCATTAAACTCTCTGTCTATCAACATTCATTAGACTATCTACATTCAACTTTTAAATTATTTACTCTGTCTCAGGCTTTAAGAGTAGGCTACACTCTGGCTCTCTTAAGACTAGCCAGTTAAATTGATTACACCTGTGTCAACTACTCTCAGAGAGCTGTATCAGTGTCTCTCTTAACAAGAATATAAGGCACATTCCATCCAACCTTCTATCCATTCATCTTCTTCAGACCATTCACTCATCCACCCATTAAACTGTCAATCAATATCTATTAAACAATCTGCCTATCAACATCCATTAAACATTCTGTCTATCAACATTAATTAGACTATCTACATACAACTTTTAAAGTATTTACTGTGGGTCCCTCTCAAGCAGCGTTTATATGTCCTCCCTCGCTCCTCGATCCTCAATGATCTACATAAAGAAAGATAGAAGAAGGGCTAGACTATCCCATTGTTGCCGCTCCATCATTCTTTATGTAGATCAGTGAGGAGCGAGAGAGGATGCGTAAACGCTATATGAGAGGCACCTTCTGTCTCAGGCTTTAAGCATACAATCTCATTAAGACTACAGATCCTGTTTCACTACTTCCTCTGTCCACAACAGTTTCAAAATAAAGGTCCTCACTGCAATAATACACTATTAAATCATTTAACCATTGAAACTGTTCAACCATTCCAACTGTCAGTTATCATCCACTATGCCTCCAGTCAACTACATGAAACCTCCATGTACCTAGCAACCAACATAGCAACCATTAAAATTAAGTGTTTATGACCGTTTCCATAGCAACCAACATGATTATACTGCAGTAACTTCTTGTTTCTTGATAGTGGCCACCATGGATTAGCCTGGCACGCCCTCCCAGTGACGCAACGCCTTCAGGCTTTTGCTGCTGGTCTGGTCAACTGCTCATTGAGAACGATTTCTGAGTTCCCGAAATCTGCGGAACTGCCCCCTTTGGTCGAGAACCAATCAACTTTGAGCAGCTCCAACGGCTCTGGGTAGAGGCGTGTTCAAGGCAGAGAAAAGAGTGTTGTTATTGGTTTAAACTCGGCAATCCGCTTTCTGACATCTACCAGTAGCAAATCGAGGCACTTAAAGGAGGCGGGTCAACCAGCGCTGGCAAGAAACCGTGTTAGCACAGGCTGTTGGTCAGACTAAAGTCTCGCAGAGCCTTTGAAAGTCGATGGTAATCAGGCTAACCATGGATACCCTAGCAACAAATGTATCAAAATAAAAGTCCTCACTAGCAAGTTAGCTAGTTAGCATAGTTAGCATTTTTAGCATAACTGCAAAAAATCATCAACTAAGTTAGCTAATCAACCTGGTTAGCATTATTAGCAAATTTAGCATTGTTAGCATAGTTAGCATTTTTAGCATTACTGCTAGAAATCATCGGTTAAGTTAGCTAATCAACCTGGTTAGCATTGTTAGTAAAGTTATCATTGCTAGCATAATTAGCATTTTTAGCGTAACTGCTAGAAATCATTAGCTAAGTTAGCTAATCAACATTTTAACATGAATAGAAATCATTTGTTAAGTTAGAACTGGAACGTTTCATCTTTAAACTGTCTACCTTCACACTATCAACTCTCTGTAAACTATGCAACCACCATGTTTACCCTGGCTACACCTTTGTAACCATATCTACATTATCTATCTATTTTTGCATTTTCATGCACTGGTAATTCCTTGGAATTGCATTTCTAGTTACAGTGCATGCAAATGCACTGTACTGTTCTTCCTAGGCTTCTTATAGTTATTATTATTCCGCTTACCACTTTTTCTAACCGCAATTTCTCTTCAACCGTTTAACTTAGAAACTTCATTCAAACTTCGTAACGTAGGTATTCTAATGGATCGGGTTGCTATGACTTTTCAACTTTGTAACTCTTATACTTTTTGAACTATTAAATAAAAACTATTAAAATTTCCCCATAGACTTAACATTGGCCTCTATGACATCACAATCGGGTCGTTGAGCAATTAGAATCTTATGCCAGGTGGCCAGCCCCACCTGCAGCAGCCCTCTCTCTCTCAGGCTTTAAGCATACAATCTCTCTGTGAAGACTACATATCCTGTTAACTGTTTCCTCTGTCCACAACTGTTTCAAAATAAAAGTCCTCACTGCAATAATACACTATTAAATCATTTAACCACTGAAACTACTCAACTATTTAACTGTTCAACCATTCCAACTGTCAGTTATCATTAACTATGCCTCCAGTCAACTAAATGAAACCTCCATATACCTAGCAACCAACATAGCAACCATTAAAATTAAGCGTTTTTGACAGTTTCCATAGCAACCAACATGATTATACTACAGTAACTTCTTTAGTCCTGATAGTGGGCACCATGGATACCCTAGCAACTACTGTTTCAAAATAAAAGTCCTCACTAGCAAGTTAGCATTGTTAGCATGGTTAGCATTGTTAGCAGAGTTAGCATTTTTAGCATAACTGCTAAAAATGATTAGCTAAGTTAGCTAATCAACCTGGTTAGCATTGTTAGCATAGTTAGCATTTTAGCATAGTTAACATTTTTAGCACAACTGCTAAAATGATTAGCTAAGTTAGCTAATCAACATGGTTAGCATTGTTAACATAGTTAGCAATGTTAGCATAGTTAGCATGTTTAGCATTTCTGCTAGAAATCATCAGCTAAGTTAACTTATCAACCTGGTTAGCATTGTTAGCATAGTTAACATTTTAGAATACCTGTTAGAAATTATTAGTTAAGTTAGAACAGGAATGTTTAAGCTTTAAAATGTCTACCTTAACACTATCAACTCTCTTTAAACTATGCAACCACCATGTTTACCCTAGCTACACCTTAGTAGCCATATCTACATTCCTTGGAATTGCATTTCTAGTTACAGTGCATGCAAATGCACTGTACTGTTCTTCCTAGGCTTCTTCTTCTTCTTCTTCTTCTTCTTATTATTCCGCTTACCAAATTCATTTTTTCTATTCAGCTTGAACCGTTTAACTTAGAAACTTCATTCAAACGTCACAACGTAGGTCTTAAATAGGGGAATGCTGCTAAGTATTTTTCAACTTTGTAACTTTTATACTTTTTAAACTATAAATTAAAAACTATTCAAAATTTCCCCATAGACTTAACATTGGCCTCTATGACATCACAATCGGATCATTAAGCAATTAGAATCTTATGCCAGGTGGCCAGCCCCACCTGCAGCAGCCCTCTCTCTCTCAGGCAGCATACAATCTCTGTGAAGACTACATATCCTGTTAAACTCTCTTTCCACAACTGTTTCAAAATAAGAGTCCTCACTGCAATAATACACTATTAAATCATTTAACCATTGAAACTACTCAACTATCTAACTGTTCAACCATTCCAACTGTCAGTTATCTTCAACTATGCCTCCAGTCAACTACATGAGACCTCCATGTACCTGCAACCAACATAGCAACCATTAAAATTAAGCGTTTATGACCGTTTCCATAGCAACCAACATGATTTTACTATAGTAACTTCTTTATTCCTGATAGTGGCAGCCATGGATACCCTATCAACAAATGTTTCAAAATAGAAGTCCTCAGTAGCAAGTTAGCTAGTTAGCATAGTTAGCATTTTTAACATAGCTGCTAGAAATGATTAGCTAAGTTAGCTAATCAACCTAGTTAGCATTGTTAACATAGTTAGCATTGTTAGCATAGTTAGCATTTTTAGCATAACTGCTAAAAATGATTAGCTAAGTTAGCTTATCAACCTGGTTAGCATTGTTACCATAGTTAGCATTGTTAGCATAGTTAGCATTTTTAGCATAACTGATAGAAATCATTAGCTAAGTTAGCTAATCAACTTGGTTAGCATTGTTAGCATAGTTAGCATTGTTAACATTTTTAGCATTATTGTTAGAAATCATCAGCTAAGTTAGCTTATCAACCTGGTTAGCATTGTTAACATAGCTATCATTTTTACAATAACTGTTAGAAATCATTAGGTTAGAACAGGAATGTTTAAGCTTTAAAATGTCTACCTTAACACTATCAACTCTCTTTAAACTATGCAACCACCATGTTTACCCTAGCTACACCTTAGTAACCATATCTACATTATCTATCTATAATTTTTTTTGCATTTTCATGCACTGGTAATTCCTTGGAATTGCATTTCTAGTTATTATTCTTCTTCTAACGCAGCCAATTCAGCTTCAACCGTTTAACGTAGAAACTTCATTCAAACGTTGTTGCGTAGGTCTTGCTTATGCCATGCCTGCTTTGTATTTTTCAACTTTGTAACTTTTATACTTTTTAAACTATTAGTTAAAAACTATTACAATTTCCCCCATAGACTTAACATTGCTCATTATGACATCACGGCAGCAATTAGAATCTTAGGCCAGGTGGCCGGCCACCTGGGCACCAACTGTCAGTTTCTCTGGCTTTAAGCATACAGTCTCTCAGAAGACTACACATATCCTGTTAAACTGTTTCCTCTGTCCACAACTGTTTCAAAATAAAAGTCCTCAATGCAATAATACACTATTAAATCATTTAACCATTGAAACTACTCAACTATTGAACTGTTCAACCATTCCAACTGTCAGTTATCATCCACTATGCCTCCAGTCAACTACATGAAACCTCCATGTACCTAGCAACCAACATAGCAACCATTAAAATGAAGTGTTTATGACCGTTTCCATAGCAACCAACATGATTATACTGCAGTAACTTCTTGTTTCTTGATAGTGGCCACCATGGATACCCTAGCAACAAATGTTTCAAAATAAAAGTCCTCACTAGCAAGTTACCTAGTTAGCATGGTTAGCATGGTTAGCATAGTTACAGTGCATGAAAATGCACTGTACTGTTCTTCCTAGTATTCTTCTTATTATTTTTCTTCTTCTAACGCTCGCAATTCAGCTTGAACCGTTAAACGTAGAAACTTCATTCAAACTTCGTTGCGTAGGTCTTGCTTATGCCATATGTGCTTTGTATTTTTCAACTTTGTAACTTTTATACTTTTTGAACTATTAAATAAAAACTATTAACAATTTCCCCATAGACTTAACATTGCTCATTATGACATCACGGCAGCAATTAGAATGTTACGCCAGGTGGCCAGTCCAGGTGCAGCAGCTCTCTCTCTCTCTCAGGCTGGCTCTCTTGAGACTACATTTTCTGTTCCCCTGTATCAACTGTATCAACATAAGTCTTCCTAATTCCATCCAACTTTCTATCCATTCATCTTCTTCAAACCATTCACTCATTCACCCATTCTAAACAGTCTGCCTATCAACATCAATTAGACGCTCTACATTCAACTTTTAAACAATCTACTCTGTCTCAGGCTGGCTCTCTTAAGACTAGCCAGTTAAATTGATTACACCTGTATCTGTATCCACTACTCTCAGTAGAGAGCTGTGTCTCTCCACTCTACAAGAATATAAGGCACATTCCATCCAACTTTCTATCCATTCATCTTCTTCAGACCATTCACTCATCCACCCATTAAACTGTCTATCAACATCTATTAAACAATCTGCCTATCAACATCCATTAAACTCTCTGTCTATCAACATTAATTAGACTATCTACATTCAACTTTAAAATTATTTACTCTGTCTCAGGCTTTAAGCATATACACTCTGGCTATCTTAAGACTAGCCAGTTAAATTGATTACACCTGTATCAACTACTCTCAGAGAGCTGTATCAGTGTCTCTCTTAACAAGAATATAAGGCACATTCCATCCAACCTTCTATCCATTCATCTTCTTCAGACCATTCACTCATCCACCATTAAACTGTCAATCAATATCTATTAAACAATCTGCCTATCAACATCCATTAAACATTCTGTCTATCAACATTAATTAGACTATCTACATACAACTTTTAAAGTATTTACTGTGGGTCCCTCTCAAGCAGCGTTTATATGTCCTCCCTCGCTCCTCGATCCTCAATGATCTACATAAAGAAAGATAGAAGAAGGGCTAGACTATCCCATTGTTGCCGCTCCATCATTCTTTATGTAGATCAGTGAGGAGCGAGAGAGGACGCGTAAACGCTATATGAGAGGCACCTTCTGTCTCAGGCTTTAAGCATACAATCTCATTAAGACTACAGATCCTGTTTCACTACTTCCTCTGTCCACAACTGTTTCAAAATAAAGGTCCTCACTGCTATAATACACTATTAAATCATTTAACCATTGTAACTACTCAACTATTTAACTGTTCAACCATTCCAACTGTCAGTTATCAAGTATGCCTCCAGTCAACTACACGAAACCTCCATGTACCTAGCAACCAACATAGCAACCATTAAAATTAAGCGTTTATGACCGTTTCCATAGCAACCAACATGATTATACTGCAGTAACTTCTTGTTTACTGATAGTGGCCACCATGGATACCCTAGCAACAAATGTTTCAAAATAAAAGTCCTCACTAGCAAGTTAGCTAGTTAGCATGGTTAGCATAGTTAGCATTGTTAACATAGTTAGCATTTTAGCATAACTGCAAAAAAACATCTAACTAAGTTAGCTAATCAACCTGGTTAGCATTGTTAGCAATTTTACCATTGTTAGCATAGTTAGCATTTTTAGCATTATTGCTAGAAATCATCAGTTAAGTTAGCTAATCAACCTGGTTAGCATTGTTAGTTTAAGTTAGCATTGTTACCATAGTTAGCATTGCTAGCATAGTTAGCATTGCTAGCATAGTTAGCATTTTTAGCATAACTGCTAGAAATCATTAGCTAAGTTAGCTAATCAACCTTGTTAACACTGTGAGCATAGTTGACATTTTTACCATTACTGCATGAAATCAGTAGCTAAGTTAACCAATCAACCTGGTTATCATTGTTACCATAGTTAACATTTTAACATGAATAGAAATCATTAGTTAAGTTAGAACTGGAATGTTTCAGCTTTAGACTGTCTACCTTCACACTATCAACTCTCTGTAAACTATGCAACCACCATATTTACCCTAGCTACACCTTAGTAACCATATCTACATTATCTATCTATTTTTGCATTTCATGCACTGGTAATTCCTTGGAATTGCATTTCTAGTTAGCATTGTTAGCATTGGTAGCATTTTTAGCATAACTGCAAAAAATCATCAACTAAGTTAGCTAATCAACCTGGTTAGCATTATTAGCAAATTTAGCATTGTTAGCATAGTTAGCATTTTTAGCGTAACTGCTAGAAATCATTACCTAAGTTAGCTAATCAACATTTTAACATGAATAGAAATCATTAGCTAAGTTAGAGCTGGAATGTTTCATCTTTAAACTGTCTACCTTCACACTATCAACTCTCTGTAAACTATGCAACCACCATGTTTACCCTATCTACACCTTAGTAACCAATCTACATTATCTATCTATTTTTGCATTTTCATGCACTGGTAATTCCTTGGAATTGCATTTCTAGTTATTATTATTCCGCTTACCAAATTCATTTTTTCTATTCAGCTTGAACCGTTTAACTTAGAAACTTCATTCAAACGTCACAACGTAGGTCTTAAATAGGGGAATGCTGCTAAGTATTTTTCAACTTTGTAACTTTTATACTTTTTAAACTATAAATTAAAAACTATTCAAAATTTCCCCATAGACTTAACATTGGCCTCTATGACATCACAATCGGATCATTAAGCAATTAGAATCTTATGCCAGGTGGCCAGCCCCACCTGCAGCAGCCCTCTCTCTCTCAGGCAGCATACAATCTCTGTGAAGACTACATATCCTGTTAAACTCTCTTTCCACAACTGTTTCAAAATAAAAGTCCTCACTGCAATAATACACTATTAAATCATTTAACCATTGAAACTACTCAACTATCTAACTGTTCAACCATTCCAACTGTCAGTTATCTTCAACTATGCCTCCAGTCAACTACATGAGACCTCCATGTACCTGCAACCAACATAGCAACCATTAAAATTAAGCGTTTATGACCGTTTCCATAGCAACCAACATGATTTTACTATAGTAACTTCTTTATTCCTGATAGTGGCAGCCATGGATACCCTATCAACAAATGTTTCAAAATAGAAGTCCTCAGTAGCAAGTTAGCTAGTTAGCATAGTTAGCATTTTTAGCATAGCTGCTAGAAATGATTAGCTAAGTTAGCTAATCAACCTAGTTAGCATTGTTAACATAGTTAGCATTGTTAGCATAGTTAGCATTTTTAGCATAACTGCTAAAAATGATTAGCTAAGTTAGCTTATCAACCTGGTTAGCATTGTTACCATAGTTAGCATTGTTATCATAGTTAGCATTTTTAGCATAACTGATAGAAATCATTAGCTAAGTTAGCTAATCAACTTGGTTAGCATTGTTAGCATAGTTAGCATTGTTAACATTTTTAGCATTATTGTTAGAAATCATCAGCTAAGTTAGCTTATCAACCTGGTTAGCATTGTTAACATAGCTATCATTTTTACAATAACTGTTAGAAATCATTAGTTAAGTTAGAACAGGAATGTTTAAGCTTTAAAATGTCTACCTTAACACTATCAACTCTTTTTAAACTATGCAACCACCATGTTTACCCTAGCTACACCTTAGTAACCATATCTACATTATCTATCTATACATTTTTTTGCATTTTCATGCACTGGTAATTCCTTGGAATTGCATTTCTAGTTATATTTATTATTATTCCGCTTACCACTTTTTCTGACCGCAATTTCTCTTCAACCGTTTAACTTAGAAACTTCATTCAAACTTTGTAACGTAGGTATTCTAATGGATCGGGTTGCTATGACTTTTCAACTTTGTAACTTTTATACTTTTTGAACTATTAAATAAAAACTATTCAAAATTTCCCCATAGACTTAACATTGGCCTCTATGACATCACAATCGGGTCGTTGAGCAATTAGAATCTTATGCCAGGTGGCCAGCCCCACCTGCAGCAGCCCTCTCTCTCTCTCAGGCTTTAAGCATACAATCTCTCTGTGAAGACTACATATCCTGTTAACTGTTTCCTCTTTCCACAACTGTTTCAAAATAAAAGTCCTCACTGCAATAATACACTATTAAATCATTTAACCACTGAAACTACTCAACTATTTAACTGTTCAACCATTCCAACTGTCAGTTATCATCAACTATGCCTCCAGTCAACTAAATGAAACCTCCATGTACCTAGCAACCAACATAGCAACCATTAAAACTAAGCATTTTTGACAGTTTCCATAGCAACCAACATGATTATACTACAGTAACTTCTTTATTCCTGATAGTGGGCACCATGGATACCCTAGCAACTACTGTTTCAAAATAAAAGTCCTCACTAGCAAGTTAGCATTGTTAGCATTGTTAGCATGGTTAGCATTGTTAGCATAGTTAGCATTTTTAACATAACTGCTAAAAATGATTAGCTAAGTTAGCTAATCAACCTGGTTAGCATTGTTAACATAGTTAGCATTGTTAGCATTATTAGCATAGTTAGCATTTTTAGCACAACTGCTAAAATGATTAGCTAAGTTAGCTAATCAACATGGTTACCATTGTTAACATAGTTAGCAATGTTAGCATAGTTAGTATTTTTGTACATTTCTGCTAGAAATCATCAGCTAAGTTAACTTATCAACCTGGTTAGCATTGTTAGCATAGTCAACATTTTAGAATACCTGTTAGAAATCATTAGTTAAGTTAGAACAGGAATGTTTAAGCTTTAAAATGTCTACCTTAACACCATCAACTCTCTTTAAACTATGCAACCACCATGTTTACCCTAGCTACACCTTAGTAGCCATATCTACATTTTTTTGCATTTTCATGCACTGGTAATTCCTTGGAATTGCATTTCTAGTTATTATTATTCCGCTGATCAAATTCATTTTTTCTATTCAGCTTGAACCGTTTAACTTAGAAACTTCATTCAAACGTCGCAACGTAGGTCTTAAATAGGGGAAGGCTGCTAAGTATTTTTCAACTTTGTAACTTTTATACTTTTTAAACTATAAATTAAAAACTATTACAAATTTCCCCATAGACTTAACATTGGCCTCTATGACATCACAATCGGATCATTAAGCAATTAGAATCTTATGCCAGGTGGCCAGCCCCACCTGCAGCAGCCCTCTCTCTCTCAGGCTTTAAGCATACAATCTCTCTGTGAAGACTACATATCCTGTTAACTGTTTCCTCTTTCCACAACTGTTTCAAAATAAAAGTCCTCACTGCAATAATACACTATTAAATCATTTAACCATTGAAACTACTCAACTATTTAACTGTTTAACCATTCCAACTGTCAGTTATCATCAACTATGCCTCCAGTCAACTACATGAAACCTCCATGCACCTAGCAACCAACATAGCAACCATCAAAATTAAGCGTTTATGACCGTTTCCATAGCAACCAACATGATTTTACTACAGTAACTTCTTTATTCCTGATAGTGGCCGCCATGGATACCCCATCAACAAATGTTTCAAAATAAAAGTCCTCAGTACCAAGTTAGCTAGTTAGCATGGTTAGCATAGTTAACATTGTTAGCATAGTTAGCATTTTTAACATAACTGCTAAAAATGATTAGCTAAGTTAGCTAATCAACCTGGTTAGCATTGTTAGCATAGTTAACATTGTTAGCATTGTTAGCATTTTTAGCATAACTGCTAAAAATGATTAGCTAAGTTAGCTAATCAACGTGGTTAGCATTGTTAGCATAGTTAGCATTGTTAGCATAGTTAAATTTTTTAGCATTACTGCTAGAAATCATTAGCCAAGTAAACCAATCAACCTGGTTATCATTGTTAGCATAGTTAACATTTTAGAATACCTGTTAGAAATCATTAGTTAAGTTAGAACAGGAATGTTTAAGCTTTAAAATGTCTACCTAAACACTATCAACTCTCTTTAAACTATGCAACCACCATGTTTACCCTAGCTATACCTTAGTAGCCATATCTACATTATATATCTATATTTTTTTTTGCATTTTCATGCACTGGTAATTCCTTGGAATTGCATTTCTAGTTTAAACCTTTATTCCGATTAAAAGTTTATTCCGTTTGTTTGGCGCATGCTCGTAGAAGGAGGAAGAAGACGCGCATGCTCGTTTCATTGCTAATTCGGCTCCGTCTTCTTCCCCCCTTCTCCGACAGTCTTCTCCCCCTCAGCTAGCAAACGTGAAGCTTGACAATATTCTCGAGCTGCCGGTTAAATAGTAGGCCTAATATCAGAATTACTGTGAAACCCGTTTTCATTATGTTATTGTCCATGCTGTAACGTTAACCCGAGATGACAAAAAAGTTGCTAGCCAGCTAAAGTTTGTTTTCTTCCGGTAGGCCTTATTAGGCTACGTTCATGCGCCGCCTGTCCAATCGGAACCCTTCCCGACCCTCAGACGTTCAGCGGAATACAATAAAGCGTAATTAACGTATGTTCCATGTAAACGCCAATTCGGAATTATTATTTCCATGTAAACTCGAAGGAGAATATTTTAATTCCGATCTATTTAATTCTGAATAAACTAATTCAGAATTAAAAACATCATGTAAACGTGGCCAATGTGTTACACAGCTTTTTAATATTTGTTAAAGCTAAGAGTTGGATATAAAATAATAATATGTAACCAACGAGAACAATAATTTATTAAGCTAATTACCACGTAGGATAACGTTATTGTAGGGTAGGCTAACCTACTTACACATACATGTAATTTTACTTTGAATTGGGCTAAACATAGCCATTTCCAGCATTTACACATGTGATAAAGTCTGTTGACCAATAAGCATAAAAACAAACTATTATTGAATTTGAGGGACGAATACAGACGTATACAAATACAGACCCTCTCTGGTTTCCTTACTAGCGCGGAATTATTTTTGCGGCGGATGCAGTCACGTTTTTAGTTTCCGTTTCTGATTTCTGATTGGCTTCTGGGATCCTAATGTGTTTGTATCGTGGTCAACCATGCGAATGGGCGATAACAGCCTTCTGAACCTGCTAGAAGGCGGAGATGGCGCCTTCTAGCCCATACCTATGAGGCTGATTACGATTAATAACGCCCATTCAATGGACTGATAACGTTCGAAGCGGGTGTTGCAACAAAAGACAGAGCTTTCATGTTAGCCGTAGAGCATTGCATAGTTTCCAAATAATAAACCTCCCCGTTAAAACTGAACAAAACATAGGTCTAGGCTACCCAATGAGGACAAGTCAGAGCGCATGGAATCAGATCAGGACATTCGATTTCTTTATGTTCTCTTATTTGCATGTAGACCGAAGTATTCAACGTTCTGATAATAATCAGAGTAATGATTACTTCGAGTATGAATGTGCATGTAACCGCGCCCACTGACCACCACGTTTCGATATCAGTCGTTTTGACGACGTCAGGCTACCATTTTTTTGCTCAATCTAGAAACTTTATTTAAAAAGAGAAAGTAGCGTGTCCTAGCCCTTCCCACTAAGCTACTGTCAGTGTATCACGTGTCCATCCCGGAAACTTCCAGCGAGGTTCTATGTATCGAGAGAGGTATGTGTTTTGGATTTGGGCTTTCAGCTTGTGTCTACCTTCCTTCCTGTTAAAATACCGGGTACGTGTTTGTTTATAACCACCATCCAAAAAGCAATTGATCATATTTTTGTTTAAACATGTTGTAGTAGAACTACAGGAGAAGGCGTGTAAAAGTTGAGCAATGCGATCAATTTGTCGTTTCAATGAAAGGTGCGTAACAGCAGGGCGTGTCAAGTGTACAGTAGTATAAACTCCAGGCTGAAGCTTGTGTTCCAGACAGTCGGGTAGGGAGAAGGCACATTATAGCACCTAAATTATCGTGAACAACATATTGGTAAGTCCTAGGCTCTGGCTATATCTAGGCTATTCAACTGTAGCGCAGTTAGTAGTTGTTTACAGTAGGCTTTATCAGTTGATTGTATTTTGTTCGGCAAGAAAGTCACATTGATCTTCTGTCGTTATCGAGACTGCATTTTGCTTCCTTTTTTGCTTCTTTCTTTAGAGATAGATATACTTTTTCCAGAGTCCGTGTGGTTGTCATCCTGGCTTTATTTTTTTGCATGCTGATTGTGTTTGTTGTTGACACCTTTTAATTCAAGTTTTATTGGCCTAGATCATAAGGCCACCAATTTCTGGTCATATTCCATTAACTATTAATGTGTCTTGTTCCGTGTGTATTTATATACCATGCCATTTGTATACATAATGACACATTTATACCATTTCCAGACTCTAAGCCACACCATGGAATCTTTGGCATCTGCAAATGCGCATTTCTCCCTTGAACTTTTCAAGAAGATCTCAGAGAGCAACAAGACGGGCAATGTATTCTACTCCCCTCTGAGCATCTCTTCAGCCCTGGCCATGGTCTGCCTTGGGGCCAAGGGCAACACTGAGGCCCAGATGCACAAGGTGAGCTCACACACAGTGTTCTTATGTACGAGGTTCACAATTAATTTTAGTGAACCATAGACTGCCCTCACACAGTAGCATAGCCCACTCTGTCAAAAGTGATTTGCCTTTGTCTGACCGTTTACTGTCTTTACGCATGTCCATAATATGTTGAACTGTCAGCCACTTCCTCTTTTTGTTCTGTCAGGTGATCTGAAATCAAAGAGCACATACTCTGATAAAGACCTGTGCATAAAACCATAAAAAAATATTTTCAGTCTAAATGCCTCAGAACACGCAATGTGTCCCTGAATATGCATAATTAATCAAGTAATGCTATTTCCTGGCTTGCCTCAAGTAGTCAGTGATTTAAGATTTGGAATATGGTTACATCGGATTTGCCATTTCAACAATGATGAAGGGCGTTTTAAGCCAACTGTCTTATCAGTTGCACCATAAATTTCAACAGCACACCTTACCTTTCCCCCCTAGAAAGAGCATGTTTGTATTTCCTTTGTATAGGTAGCTAGTTTGCCACACTGTAGACACCCGTAGAGTACTCAACATTTTTTCTGTTGATTTCACAACTTTTTATTGGCCAGTATGCTGGCTGACTGACTGATTGACAGTGTGGCATGTGAGTCACTCTGTGACACGTTAGTGCAACCCCTGCCCTCATGCAGGTCTCCCAGAGTTGTACAAACTCCACAGAAACTATATCTTATATCTCTGTATGTGTGGAGAGTTATAAACACACCCACTCAAGTATGCATACTATTACTGTATGCCTTGTTTGGGTTTTTGTCAAGACAACAACTGTGACCATACCATGGATGCTGTATGTGTGTGTCACACTGGCCAAGACTAGATAGATAGATACTTTATTTGTCCTAGACAGACACTGCTCAGTGACAAACACTGTCACATGTTTAAAATAAATAAATAATAGTAATTATAAAACAACACTGTCACATGTAGAAGTGCTGTCCATGCCCTAATGGATGACTTGGAGGGAAGCTACACTGGGGCGTGTAACTGAAGCGATCCATTCGTGACGCCTGAAAAGCATTTTAGAAGACTGGTCTATTTGTTTCAAACGTAGACGCCGCTATCACGCCTGGTGTAGCTACTTCCATTGATCATAGGGGAGGAGAATTGTTGCTGCACACACAACGTGAACGGAACCAAAGATTGTCTAGTGTCTCTGACGGAACACTTCAGTTACACACCCAGTGTACTGTAGCTCACCTGTCAGAGTTCTGGAGTGCTGCATGTCATCCATAGGCGTAGAGCGCTAACACACCCATGCCATAAAGCACAGGCCATGTTTGTCTTGTTGTCAAGACAACCCGTAGTCTGTTTCAGATACAATAGCTGTGTTATGGAGGAAGAATGTGACGCTACACTAAATATCTAATGATCCCTTTATGCTGCAATTAAATGTCAAATGTTTACAACAATTACTGTGTGTTGGTATACTCAAGTATGCATTATATTTGTAATGTGTGTGATGTTGTATTAGGCTGGGTGCAGTTTTAATTTTTTTAGTTTTTATTTTCAGAGGAATGTATCTAATGGTATAGCTAAATATGTGTAGGCGTGAGATAGTCTGTGGTAATGTATGTATGCGTCAGAGGTTCACGCTAGGAGAAAGTGTGCGTGGGAATGTAGTCGAAGAAGGAAGTTGTGGTAGCTTAGTGAGGAAGATCAGACAGGAGCTCGCACAATGCTGCTGCTGAGTGAAGGCCTAGTCATAGAGTAGGTGGACGCTGAGGGTGTGGTCACATTCCTCACCATTGCTAAGCTGTCCACAGTCACCTCTCTGGCAAACATGGAAAGTTTGCGTAGGTTTGGGATATTAATCAAAATGAAAGTCGTGAGCGTGTTAACATGTCTTCCTGCTGTTTCCTGCCTTCTGTGTCAAACTTTTGTAAATTAACTTACGATTGAATAAGATGGGAATAACTTCCTGAATTTGACAACACTGTCTAATTTTGCCATGCTGTGCTAATTTAGCCCTTTTCACAGTGATGTCAGACGAAGCGTTGCTGGGTATCCTCCGGCATGTCCAGCCGCCAAATACTACAGAAGAAGAAGAAGAAGTATTCATGGGTTTCATCAGGTCCCTTTCCACAGGTGTATACAATCAAGCACCATGCAGTCTGCATTGATAATCAAGGTGCTTGATTGTATACACCTGTGGAAAGGGACGGGATGAAACCCATGAATACTTCTTCTTCTTCTTCTGTAGTATTTGGCGGCTGGACATGCCGGAGGATACCCAGCAACGCTTCGTCTGACATCACGTGAAAAGGGCTAATTTTGCCATGCTGTGCTAATGAAATTGACCTCTAATGTTCATGCAATGCCGCCTCTTTCAATGATGACGTGCAGGTGCTGAGCTTTGTGATGCCCCTGAAGCCGCTGCAGGGCAAAAAAGCGGTTTGTACCAAAGGTCAAGGTCAAGGTCGCGCAATGGCCCAACAGCAAGTCCAGGTGCACCAGCTGCCCGCTGCAGTGATGAAGGTTAATCAAGTGACTTCTGTCTCTGGAAGACTAACCAGGGCCTCTGAAAGGGTCTTTCAGCAAAGTAACATGGTGTGGGTTGGTGTGTTCAGCAAAGTAAAATGGTGTGGTGGTCTCTGTGCTACAATAGTTGGTGTGTGGGCAGTATCTATCTGGGGTTTTTTTCTGGTCTACTGCTGGTTGGTGGTTGTTGATGAGTGGTGAAGGGTGCTTTTTGCCTAATATGTCATGAAAATGTCATACAAAATGTCATACAAAAGAAAATGCGTTGGTCACTGTTGAGGTTAGTTGTGCTATCCAGATCCGTATGTAGAGAGAGTTTGGTGTTGTCTGGTGTGCCCCCCCCACCCCCACCCCCCCCCCCCCATGCGCGACTCGTTCGTTATCCTCTGCATGCAGCTGCTAGGAAGAGGAGGCTGCCAACTGATGTCTGATGACACGGTCATAAACCCTTATACTCAATACCATGTCTGTGCAAGCCTAAACGTATTCTTTTTACCCTGTTTGTTTAAGCTCTAGTTGCTCTCGACTTGGCAATGATGGTCAGATACAGTTCATATGTTATTGGCCCACATTTGTTGGGCACCATAGCAACAGCTGCGTGGATATTTGTGTTTCCCTTTGTTAGCGCGTTTTGATTAGCACATGCGCCAACTCCCTCTCGGATGGCCATGATTTGTCACTTTTTCCGTTGGTGAGTCATTCTCTGATAAGTCTTCCTGCCTTTCTTTTTTTTTGCTTTCACACAACCCAAAAGGAATGAGATAAATGACAACAGAGTTGGTTTTAGACTGGCTTTAAGGTGATAATACAGGGCGGATATGGGGGCTGGTTAGAGTAGCTAAGTGGCTAAGGAGTTACTCCTTAGGGGACCAAAGGGGGGGGGGGGGGGGGGAGCAAAAGTTGCTTAGTGTATCATCAGCTTTAGACATTTTTCAGTATGAGACTTTTCAGTAGGAGAAACCAGATTCCCTGTGTTATAGCCCATTTGTCTCATTTGGGTGCACACACCCCCAAAAGGTTCCAGCCTGGTAGTTGGTGGGCAGTTGCAGCTTGCAGGTGTCCTGGAATTGGATTAAAACCAGACAGTTGCTCTCTCTCCAACTCTCACATAACCTGGAGACTACCCTTTAGTATATTGTGTGGCTAGTTAAAATACTAACAAACACATTTTTCAATTGTTTTCACTGTAGTCCCTGAACCTTCACAAAGCTGGAGGTGACGTCCATGTTGGCTTTAGTAAGCTCTTTGCTGAACTAAACCAAGAGGGTGCCCCCTATGCCCTGAGTCTGGCCAATCGCCTCTACGGGGAGCAGTCCTACGAGTTTGTGGAGGTAAGACCAGTTTGTTGAGGTGAGACCAGTTTGTTGAGGTGAGGCCAGTTTGTCTGCTTTCACTTTCATTCTGTGTGAAACCAAACACTGGATACTTAAGATATCAGATATCAATGTAATGATAATCCCATGTGGATCTCACTTGATATTGTCTGAGTTCATCATCAGAGTTTTTGTTCCCTCACTGTTTCCCCCCACTGTTCAGAAATACCTTGCTGACACAAAGACACACTACCTTGCTGAGCTGGAGGCTGTTGACTTCCGTAAAAATGCAGAGGCAGCTCGAGCGAACATCAACACATGGGTGGAGAAAAAGACACAGGGTAAGCATGAGTTCAGGGCTAAAACAAAACAGCAGCCATGTTCAAAATATTATAAATCAGTTTAAACTATTTAGTGTCAGTGTAAAGATCTGTTATTCAGCCATTAAGATCATTGTTATTTCTCAGTAGTTATTCTATGCACTGCTGAATCATTAAATCTCATGTCTTTCTTCAATCTCTCATTGACTGATTTATTTTGATTGTAGACAAAATCAAGGACCTCTTGGCCCCAGGGGTTCTGGATGAGGACACCAGACTGGTGCTGGTCAATGCAATCTACTTCAAAGGCAACTGGGACAAGCAGTTCAAAAGCACTCAAACAAAAGAAGTTCAATTTAAGCTCAATAAGGTAAGCACAGAAAAAATCACATGCACACACACTCACACACACACACACACACACACACACACACACACACACACACACACACACACACACACACACACACACGTATTTTTGCATAATTCGACAGTATACAGTTTCATATCGTGAACAAATGTCATGGGGGAAAAAAATAAGTCTTGACTGTTAAACCCGGTGAAGATGCAACACATTAGCAGTCATTCCCGCTGCTCATGCCACTTAAAGAAGGTGATTTTCTCCTCTTCTGGCACATCGTTACGGGAGAACTACAGTATGCCAACTTTGGATGCGATTATCTTAGCGCTAGTTTTTACCCTAGATATACATAGAAAGCTTAGTTTATGGCCGTTCATGTGAGCACAATAACTTAATTTTACCAATTTTACCAAAGCAACTGGTTTCGCCTTGCAGGGTCACATACTGTATATTATATACCGTATTGTTGTTATTATTATTATTATTATTATTATTGGTTGATTTTTGTGTGTAAGTATCACATCCGTGTCTATGTTTTCAGAATGAGAGCAAGCCTGTTCAAATGATGCATCAGAAGGCGAAGTTCCCCTTCACCTACATCCCTGACGTCAATTGCCAGATTCTAGAGCTGCCCTACGTGGGTAAAGATCTGAGCATGCTCATTATGCTGCCTAATGAGATGGAGGACAACACCACTGGACTAGAGAAGGTACAACCGGCAACCTGGCAGTGCAGGGCACAGATGTGTCAGAGGGAACAGGTTGTATAATCTGTTTATTAGAAATGCAGAATTAGAACTCTCTCTCTCTGTCTCTCTTTCTCTCTCTTTCTCCCTCTCTCTCAGCTGGAGAAGATGCTCACTTATGAGAACTTTGCGGAGTGGACCAAGCCAGACATGATGGACACTGTTGAGGTGCAGGTGGGTCTCCCCAAGTTCAAGCTGGAGGAGATGTACGACCTCAAGGAGATCCTGGTGAGCATGGGCATGACGGAAGCCTTCGACGCCAGCAGTTGCGACTTCTCCGGCATGTCGCCCTGCAACGACCTTTATCTGTCCAAGGTCGTGCACAAGTCCTTTGTGGAGGTGAACGAGGAGGGCACTGAGGCGGCGGGCGCCACGGCCGCGGTCATGATGATGCGCTGTGCCATGCTGCCCCCAGAGAGGTTCATGGCGGACCACCCCTTCCTCTTCTTCATCCGACACAACCCCACCCAGAGCGTCCTCTTCTACGGCCGCTACAGCTCCCCTTAAGCTGACGACAGTCTCCATCTGACAACCAAAAGACCAGACATCGGATGTTCTTCAGAACCTGTGTCTGGACACATTGTCTATATAATTGGTTAGAACATGGACATGAAGAGCCTGACTGCACAGCACTAAGGAAGGTGTATGTGGCAACATTAGGAAAATTAAAAGAAAGAGATGTGATGTAGGAACATGATGTAGCTCTGAGTAATACAGGGTTTGGTGAAGATATATCTTTGGTCTGGCTGTGTATAACCCAAAGCCTTAATACCGCAAGTCTTAAGGGCCGTTCACACCAAGAACGATAACGATAACGATAACTATAACCATAACGATAAAAGCGTCCACACTGGCCAACGATAAGAAAAGTCTCTCCTCATGTTAATGAATGTGATGGCTAAAATATTATGGGTTCTGATTGGCTGTTAGCTTTTTATCGTTCTCAAAATCGCTCTGAAAGTGATCAACAACGATATCGTTCTTCATGTCGTTATCGTGATAGTTTATGTGTGAACGTTGTCATTCATATTAACGAAAGCGATATTTATTTATAGTTATCGTTATCGTTATCGTTCTTGGTGTGAACGGGCCTTTACTTGTCACTTCTCACTGGAAAGGTGTGTGATCCAGAGTGCTTTAAGCGTTTAACTCTAACCTCGGTGTGCCATCTTGATGAAGGACGATGCAACTTGACCACCTTTTTTCAGTTGAATAAATATTGCACTGCATTTCCTTCCTCTGGTCACAGCAATCTGCTTACACAACAAATAAACACAATCTATTTATCATGAAGTGTGCTGTAATTGAGAACATAGAACAGATTCATCTATATTTTTTTATATAATTAATTAATACAATCCATATATCATGAAGTGTGTTTTAAAGAATATAGAATAGATGGGGGGCGCTATGGCGCAACAGGCTACAGCGCTCGTGTCATGTACGGGTCCTAGTGCCCACGGGGACCCAGGAGTCCGACCTGCGGTCATTCCCAATCCCACCCCATGTCTTTCTCCCACTTGCTTCCTGTAACTCTCTTCCCTGTCCCATGAATAAAGACAAAAAAAAAGCCCCAAAAATATACTTTAAAAAAAGAATATAGAATAGATAAGCACAATCCATATCATGAAGTGTTCTTTATCTGTTCTATGCTCTTTAAACACAATCCATATCATGAAGTGCTTTAAAGAACATACAACAGATATCCAGAACACAATCCATATAGCCTATCGTGAAGTGCGCTTTAAAGAACAGACTAGGTACACTGTACACACACACACATATATATATATATATATATATATATACATGAAGTGTGCTGTAAAGAACAGAATAGGTACACACATATGCAGTATATATATATACAGTAATAATAATAATAATAATAATAATAATATATACTTTTTTGATCCCGTGAGGGAAATTCAGTTCTCTGCATTTAACCCAATTTAACCGAATTAGTGAACACACAGCACACAGTGAACACACAGTGAGGTGAATCACACAACCCAGAGCAGTGAGCTGCCTGCCCAACCAGCGGCGCTCGGAGAGCAGTGAGGGGTTAGGTGCCTTGCTCAAGGGCACTTCAGCCGTGGTGGACTGGTCGGGGATCGAACCGGCAACCCTCCGGTTACAAGCCCGATGCGCTAACCAGTACACCATGGCTGCCCTCAAGTATATATAATAATAATTAAAAAAAAAAAAAAAAAAAAGATTATATATATATATATATATATATCATGAACTGTGCTTTAAAGAACAGAATAGGTACACATATATACAGTACTGTATATGATATATATATACACTGTATATATCATGAACTGTGCTTTTAAGAACACAGAACAGATAAACATGATCCATAAAGACTCAAGAGGTGTTCTTTAAAGAACATAGAACAACAGATAGATAAACATGATCCATACATCATGAAGTGTGCCCAATTCACATCAAAGATTCCCGATGCGACAAGACGTGTGAATTAAAAGTTGCACGTAGTTGCAAGCCGTCACAGAGCATTCAACAAGTTCAGTCATAGTTGCAAGGTTTCAGAATGTTGCAGCTCGTCTCGTCTCATGGCGAATCTTTGGTCTGACCCCTAGGCTACTTAAAAGAACGGAACAGAAACATGATCCATCATTAAGTGTTCTCTAAAGAACATGGAACAGATAAACACCCATTATAGTGTTCTTTAAAGAACACAGAATAGATAAACACAATCCATATATCATGAAGTCTTCTTTGAACTTCTGTTCTTCTGTCTACTGTTCTTTGCAGGCGCTTGAAACCTTGTCACCATCATTATTATCACTGGTTGCCGTTGAAAACTTAATGCAAAAAAACACACACCTAAACAAAGCTGTTTAATACAATATTTACAGCACAATAGTCACATACTGTAGGCTACCATGTCACCTTTATTCTGCCAGCATAAGTGGTCAGATATGAGACATCGGTTTGGGAAACAGCAGTGTAAGGAAAACAGGCGATGCCCCATTGGTCTTGCTGTGCAGTGATGCTGGGGCCATGAAGAAGAGCTGGCTCAGTGAGGGTGTGGTCACAGGTGTACATTTCCTCAGGTGTGCCTTCCTCAGGTGTACATTTCCACCAGGTTGCCAGGCAACCATGAACATGTGGGCGGAGGAGGTATGAGGACATACCAAGTGACCTCAACTTCACCAGCAGCACAACACAATGTACTTCCTGTGACTGCAAAGATACAGTAGGGGCCAGGGAAGCCCACAAAGGAGGGAGCGGCCTTGCAATCTCAAGATCCTGTCTGGCAACCTGGGACTTGCAGTTTGCTCATCTCTTTTGTCAAATGAGAGTCTGACACAGGGTGTTTAAAAATGTTCATGGACTGTATTATCTTGAGATAATTATACCATGATCACTTGAAAATGAAAAAATAAATGTATTTATAAAGACATAATGATTGGAGGAGAGGCTTGACAAGCAGGACCAGAACTAGTTGTGTGGAGTCTAGCTGGTTGTGTGTGCACTCTGTCTGGTTCTGACTGGACATTAAGGTCTCCCCAGTAAGAAAGGAAATATTGTGTGCGCACACAGATGGGCCTACGTCAACGAATCTCCAAAGAGTGGCAACAGCTCTGGATGTTTGAGAAGGATCACTATCACTGGTTTGCTAAATTAGACTCTGGCAAAGTCTATCTGTTAAAAAAAGACCTGTCTTCTAGTTATTCCACCTTAAGTTTTTTTATGTTAATTATTCTTTATTGCTTTCTTTTTATTTTTTATTTTATTATTATTACTATTATTATTACTCTTTGCTCATCTATGCTTTTATCTGCTATTACTGTTTGGTTTTTGTTTATGTAAAGCACATTGAATGACCTCTGTGTATGAAATGCGCTATATAAATAAACTTGACTTGACTTGACTGAAGTCTACCTGGGTTTGTGAGCAGTCTACCCCGTTTTGTCTTGCTCAACAGCTTTATTCTCATACTTGAATGACATCAGAGGCGGACACAATTCTTTTACTTTAGTGGGAGTATAGGCTACACCATGTGAAATATTCCTCCGAATATTACTCAAACGATGGAAAGGGTGGTGTCAAATTCGGAGAATTCTCAATTGCAACATATTCCAAAGACTGTAGCAATAACGGCCAGCTTGCGTCATGAGATGGATCTCATCTTCACATCATAAAATCAAATTGAAAACGATAGATATGAGTCCTGTGAATTGTCACTGGTAAACAATAAAATAGGAAGTTATCATTTTGTTGTGCCTGTCAGGTGATTGTCTAATTTCATTCTAAATTTGCAATAATCATAGAGGATAGCCGGGTTAACTCCAGACCACTTCTCAAATCTCAATTGCTAACATGTTCGTCTAAAAGTATAAGCATAACAAGTACTTTATGCTTATATTTCAAATGTAGTAGAGTCAAAAGTACAATATTTGTCTTTTAAATGTAGTGGAGTAAAAGTCATCTCCTCTCATAGCACTAACGATCCCTTCACACACACACACACACACACACACACCTCATAGCCCTATACATACACATACATACACACAACACTTTTGCACCAAGGTCAATGAAGGGAGGCCTATCATCATGGGTGCTGGTTCACTGAAGGGAGGCCTATTGTCATGGGTGCTGGTTCACTGAAGGGAGGCCTATCATCATGGGTGCTGGGTCGCTAAAGGGAGGCCTATTGTCATTGGTGCTGGGTCGCTAAAGGGAGGCCTATCGTCATGGGTGGAGTTCAAATGTTTATGACGGAGATGAAAACTCTTTCTTTAGAATAACTTAACCCATCTGTAGTATGACAAAGCACAGAGTTACATGATCTGGTATACAGTAGGCACTTGAGTAGGAATATGACTCTTAAGACAAAGTCCAGACAGTTGAATTTTGTATTTATTGCTGTTAATTCCAGGGGGAAAAAAACAAAATCAACAATTTGCATAAAATCCAAATCGTTCTAGAAATATATTTGACCTTTCCAGTACATAATGACATTTAGATATCAAAGAATACAGTAAACATACTGAAGGTAACAGTTTACCCCCTTGTACACGGTACAGCATTGTTTTTTAACCATTAAAAAGTTTGACAAGTATAACTGGCAGATTTGTATGTACAACAATCCCATGAGATTGCAAGGTTCATCCAACATCAATTTAACTTAGTGGTCCACCATTTTCCATATAAGCATTTATCTCTCTGTGTTTCATTGCAAAGTGAAGTCCCACAATCCAGACTGATGTTTTGCGGTCACTGTAAAATAGTTTTTTGTCCTTCTCTTCAAGCAAAATAGGTATTTTTCTTTCCTTTTTTCTATTTTCTTTTTCTTTTTTTTTACAATTTCAGCAGTCGTCTAAGAAAGTTTGAAGACAAAACCTAAGCACATTACAACTTAAATAAATGTTAACTGTTATGCAAAACCATGGCATCCCAAACCTAACGTGAACGAGATGGAGGATAAGAGTAATGTCCGTGTTCTCTCTCTCTGGCCAGCGATGGCAGAGCTCATGTTGATCCTAGTTCATTTTCCACATCCAGTCGTACTACGCAGGTGTTCAAATTGGCATGGCATGGTAAGACTCTACTAATCTAGCCGTTGTCCACTGAGTACACAGCTGCATTAAAAACAAACAAACAAACAAACAAACAAACAATCAAAAATAAGGAGGAACAATGAGGCTGTGACGTGAACAGTGAGTATAAAAGAGCAGCCGCTCAACACTGACGGAAATTAAGAACGCTGTGATGACCAATGGCACCATCTAGTGGCAAAACAACACAGTGCACCATCTGGGGCCTACTGAATGGGATTTACTACCACACAGCAGTACCCAGATTTACAGGAGGCTGCTCGTCATGTGAGAACCTTAACACTCTGTGGGAGGGAATCTATTAACCCTAGTGCATATCACCCAAATGACAGAGAGAGAGAGAGAGAGAGAGAGAGAGAGAGAGAGAGAGAGAGAGAGAGAGAGAGAGAGAGAGAGAGAGAGAGAGACAGACAGACAGACAGACAGACAGACAGATAGAGAAAGAGCACAGCAGCTATTTTCACTATGCCACGAGAGAAGCATGAGAAAGGCAGAGTTGTCGTTGGGAATCCCATTCCGTTGCCTGGATGCTCGTGGTTTTGCCCAGGAGTAAAATGGTGGCGCTCCTCAGCACTAAGAAGCTAAAATGTTGTACATTCAAAACACTGCAGCAAAAGGAAAAACAGGGACATTCCATTTCCCCATTAACCTTTTTTGTTGTATTTTCTTTACTGTATAATTCAGCATCAACAACAACAATTATAATAATATTATTAATAATAATAAAAATTAACCAAACATTGTTTTTTTTTTCCAGAGCATAAATATACAATTGTAAAAAAGGTAAGAAACCCGACAGGCCACTAATAGATCCCCTTTTTAAATCAATCAACAAATCGTTTCCAAACCTCTCAGCCTCTAAAGAGACCCATATGCCTTTTGCTATTCTCCTTTAAACTTAAAAACAACAACAATAAGTTAGTAAACATAAGCCGCTGTCTCGCGTGAGTCTTCAGTGCAAAATACCAGAAGCCACTTGGAAATAGTCCGTCGGTGAAGCCTGAGCTTCTCTCGCTCTCTCGCCTACGGAGAAGGAGGCACAAGTATTCACGTTGGCCACGTCCTTACTACCCCCTGGAGAAACGCACGCACAGGTGAAATGGTGGGACGTGTGTGGAGGTAAGATGGAGGAGCTCCCCACCCACCCCACCCACCAGCACTCCACCGCCCCCCCCCAGCATCTCTCCCCCTCAGTTGGGTGTCAGGGTTGAACAGGAGAACAGGAGAACAGGAGAGATCTCTCCCCCTCAGTTGGGTGTCAGGGTTGAACAGGAGAACAGGAGAACAGGAGAGATCTCTCCTCCTCAGTTGGGTGTCAGGGTTGAACAGGAGACGCTTGCTGGGTCCGGCGACTCATCCTTCCGAGTTGTCTAGTGCTTCGGAATTGTGAGCGGCCATGTACTTCAGCCGGAAACCGCCTAGAGAAGACAGAAGCAGAGTGAGTGGGATCCAAATCACACACACACACACACACACACACACACACACACACACACACACACACACACACACACACCTTTGATCTTTGAACTTTCCCCCAGGATACAGAATTCAGAGGCTGTATTTAGAGCAGTCAGACAGAAAGGGTTCTTCTAGGTTGAAAGAGTTCTAGGTTGAAAGAGTTCCAAGCGGAATCTTTCAGGGCATTTCTATACGTGTCCTACGCATTAAATCAAAAACTAAATCAAAAAGCCAGTTCCCGAGGGGACGTTCACACACACGAGGCGAAGAGAGGAGGCGTGACGGCTACCTTGCTGCGCGGCGTCGATGGAGGGCTGCTTGCAGTCGTGCGCGATGTGCCCCGTGGCACCGCAGTTGTAGCAGGAGATGACGCCGTTCTTCTTGTTGATGCCCCCGACGCCAGCCAAGGCCATGCCACCCCCCGCCGCCTGCACGGGGCCCATGGTGGTGGGGTACACCTGCGGGTAGAAGCGTCCGAACGCCGCCATCTGCTGGTAGCCGTAGCTCGCCACAGCTGCCGCCGCCGCAGCCGCTGCCGCCGCCTGGCCACCCAGCACGTGCTCCGAGTGTGTGTGTCCGTGCGCGTGTGTGTGCGTGTGGCCGTGGGTGTGCGCGTGTGTGTGTGTGTGCGCGTGGCCGTGCGCGTGTGTGTGTGTGTGCAGGAGCGCGGCGCCCGGGTAGGTGGCGGTAGCGGCGGGGGCGGGGCCCGGGCCGGGGGGGAAGAAGGGGCCGTTGGTGGCCTGCTGCGGCGGTGGCGCCCCCTGGCTGAGGTAGCTGCTACTGCAGAGGGACGACAGCGGGAAGAGCTGCGGCGCCATCTGGTGGTGCTGGAACACCTGCCTCGCCGGCGCCACCTGGGAGAAGTAGTAGCTGGGCATGTGCCCTCCAACGCCACCACCACCGCCGCCCCCACTCATGGGGCTACTGCCGTTACCACCGCAGCTGCCACGGCAACCACAAGCGCCACAGCCCATTGGCTGCTGCTGTTGCTGTTGCTGTTGCTGTGGGAGGGGAGGGGGAGGCGGGCCCTGCTGCTGTTGCTGGGCGACGCTGCTGTTGATGTAGGCCGTGCTCTCGCTCTGCGCCGTGCTGTGCGTCATGTGGGCGGGGCTTGGGATGGGGGCGGGGCCAGGGGTGTGGGTGGGCACCACCGCCGCCGCCTGATTGGCCGAGGGCACCATCGCCGCCACCTGATTGGCCGAGGCCGTCAGCGCACTCCCCACGCCACCGGGGCCCATGCTGGGCATGAGGGAGGTTGGCATGCTGGGCATGACGGAGGTGGGCATGGGCAGGCTGTAGGAGGGCGGCAGGCCCATGGCGGGGGGTTTGGGGTGGGGGTCGGCGGGGAGGGTCGATGGCGCGGGGGGGTCGGGAGGACAGGCGGGGTACGCAGGCTGCAGCGGCGACGTGTAGGCGGGGGGGGCGGCCGGGTTGACGCTGATGGCGCCCACAGGGGGCTGATGGGACGCTGGAGGACCCGACTCGCCCGCCGTCTTGAAGCGCTGCACCTGCAGCGAGGGGCTCGTGGCCAATCCCGAGAGGCCGAAGCTGGGCAGCGGGGACACGTCCGGTGGCACCTCGGCCGCCTGCGTCCCCGTGGCCAAGCCGGGCATCACCGGCGCCAGCGGCATCATCAGGCCCTTGGCGTCCGCGGCGGGCATCAGGCCTGGCAGGGGCACGGCAGCAGGAGCAGGCGCGGGGGCATCCGGCCCGTTGTGGAGCAGGTAGGGGACGGGGTGCACGGGGAAGGGCATGGGGTACTCTAGCGCCACCATGGGGCCGTCGGGGCTCAGCGCAGGAGGGTGAGGAGTGTGAGGGTGCCCGGGGGGAACAGAGGAGGTCTCCACACCACTCGCTCTAGTGGACTCATCTGAGGGGCTGTCCGTATCTGCACAGGGAGAGAGAGAGAGAAGGAGCGAGGGAACAGAGAGAGAGTAGGAAGGAAGGGAACAGAGAGAGAGAGTAGGAAGGAAGGGAACAGAGAGAGAGAGTAGGAAGCAAGGGAATAGAGAGAGAGAAGGAGCAAGGGAACAGAGAGAGAGTAGGAAGGAAGGGAAGAGAGAGAGAGAATGAAGGAAGGGAAGAGAGAGAGAGAATGAAGGAAGGGAAGAGAGAGAGAGAAGGAGCAAGGGAACAGAGAGAGAGTAGGAAGGAAGGGAAGAGAGAGAGAGAATGAAGGAAGGGAAGAGAGAGAGAGTAGGAAGGAAGGGAAGAGAGAGAGAGAGAGAGTAGGAAGCAAGGGAATAGAGAGAGAGAGAGAGTAGGAAGGAAGGGAATAGAGAGAGAGAGAAGGAAGCAAGGGAATAGAGAGAGAGAATGAAGGAAGGAAGGGAATAGAGAGAGAGAATGAAGGAAGGAAGGGAAGAGAGAGAGAATGAAGGAGGGACAGGAGGATAAGGGTGGTATGGGAAAGCAAAAAAAAAGAGGGGGATATGAGGGAGAGGGAGGAGGACAGAGAGCTCATTACACACACACACACACACACATACACACACACACACACCATCTACTGACCTCTTCTCCATAAACAGTGGCATTACTGCACCATCTAACTACTCCCATCCAGGCATCACACGAGCAGGGCTTCAAGCAGGGAACACTTCTGTGCACTGTTGAAGCCCAAGATCATTCTAATCTACACAATGACCTTTTTCACATGTCAATCTGCCTGGCCCATGCCTTTAGGTCTGGAGGTCTTTAGGCCCCGCGACCCACGCTAATGTGGAGCACACACTCGTCTGGAGGTCTGTAGGCCCCGCGGTCATGTTGAGCACACACTCATCTGGAGGTCTGTAGGCCCCGTGGTCATGTTGAGCACACACTCATCTGGAGGTCTGTAGGCCCCGCGGTCATGTTGAGCACACACCACACACTCGCTCTCTCAGGTGTACTGACTAACGCCTAACGGAGAGCAGTGTCCTGTCTGATGACTGCCAAATGCATCCGTATTTCTGCACATTTCACCTTCAAACTAATCGGAGACGGTCTAAGTGTCTGTGCAGGCCTGTGACTGGATAGTGGGGTGTGTGTGGGGGGGGCAGGACGCTGTGGCTGGACAGAGGGGTGTGGGGGGGGCAGGACTCTGCGCACCTCGGTCTTTCTCGTCCTCGCTGTCCTCGCTCTCGCGGCCGTCGTGCTGGGGGCTGGCAGGGGAGCTGTAGCTCTCCGACGACGTCTCGCCGTACGTGTCCGGTCCCGAGAGCACGTCCGCACGCACGCCTGTCAGCACACGGACACCAGAGACAAAACAATCAGGTGCAGTTGTAGAACCCCCCCCCCCCCTTCCCCCCCCCCTCTGAACCAGCGCGGCACGTCACAACTTTTGCTCAAACAACGAGCTACAGTACTCTGTGTAGAACGCGTTGTAGTTTAGCTGAAAATAGCTCCATTGTT